>NC_048223.1:45975800-46039292 GCF_002007445.2 Ailuropoda melanoleuca
TGATGCCCGCAGCTTCGTTTTTCCTTTTCAACAGTTCCTTGGAGATTCGGGGCCTTTTCTTGTTCCATACAAATCTAAGGACTATTTGTTCCAGTTCTTTGAAAAATGTCCTCGGTATTTGATCGGAATAGCATTGAAAGTGTAAATTGCTCTGGGTAGCACGGACATTTTAACTATGTTAATTCTTCCGATCCATGAGCATGGAATAGTTTTCCATCTTTTTGTGTCTTCCTCAATGTCTTTCAAGAGTGATTTATAGTTTCTAGAATATAGATCCTTTACATCTCTGTTTAAGTTAATTCCAAGGTAACGTATGGTTTTTGGTGCTGTTGTAAATGGGATGGATTCCCTAATTTCTATTTCTTCAGTCTCATNGTCTCATTATTTGTGTATAGAAATGCAACTGATTTCTGAGCATTGATTTTGTATCCCGCCACATTACTGAATTGCTCTATAACTTCTAATAGTTTGGGAATGGATTCTTTTGGGTTTTCCATATAGAGTATCATGTCATCTGCGAAGAGAGACAGTTTGACTTCTTCTTTGCCAATTTGGATACCTTTTATCCCTTTTTGTTGTCTGATTGCAGTTGCAAGGACTTCTAGTACTACGTTGAATAATAGTGGCGAGAGTGGGCATTCCTTGTCGTGTTCCTGATCTTAAGGGAAAGGCTTCCAGCTTTTCCCCATTGAGAATAATATTTGCTGTAGGCTTTGTACACATTGTCAGTGGTTTATCAACCTTAACTCTCTTCATACTTAAGTCCTTAGTATTTCTACTTTTTCAAGAAAATTAACTTCTGTATAACAATGTGTACTGTCTCTTTTAGATAGAAACTCGACCACAAAATTCAGAAGGGGATATTGTAACTTGCTAGTGAATTACTTATTTGCACAGTGTCACTAGTAATGTTGCCTTGTCAGTATTATGATGAGAAAAATTCTGCAGGGAATACTCTTATTATGCTATAAATTTCAATGTTATTTCAGAATGAATAATTTGATTTCCAAACAAAGCTTGAAGGAATGACTTTTTCTTTAGGATGGAATAAGGCTTTGGGTAGGGGAAAAGCTCTTTGACTTTCTTGATTAAAGGTTAACAAATTACTTGCAGTCTTGAAATATGATATCCACTGAATATCCTTAGAGGTTGTCACATGAAATTACAACGAAAAGGTGACAGTGTGCTTCTTGCTGATAGTGCCAGTGACTTGATTCCATTTCAGCCGCGTGAGGTTTCTTATCTCTTGGGGCAATGATATGCTTCCATTTATACTGCAGATCCTCAAAGCTAACTTTCATGTTTCTGAGGGAGTGTCGGTGAGTTACCAGACCGAAAAATCACAGAAATACTGCTTATTCCAAGAGTTGTTTTGGCAATTCTCTGCTGTATTGGAAGAACTAACCCAAGGGACAAAGTTCTGTCAAAATAGTAATGTCATCCTGGAAACGAACAAAAGCCTAGATCATTGAGTTCCAGCCACATCTGTGTGACCAGTGTGATGATTGCTGCGTAATATGGTGGCAATGTTCTAGAAAAGGTAGTGAAAATCAATATAACTGAGACCTTGATTATTTACTCTGTGGTTACAGATAAAAGAAATTAATGATTTTTTATCAAATTATTTGGAACATTATCAGTGAATGATTGGCTTATCAATTTAGTGACCACTGATAAGCAAATGGGAAGAGAGGCCACTGTGGTCTCTGCCCTTTTTAGTTCACTTGGTTTGTGTCAGCAAATATATTAATCAAACAACACATTTTAAAACCTAAATGGTACTACTGTTACCAACAATGATGGTAATAATTATAGTGAAGGAAATCTGCTGTACAGATAGAGAACATTCCCGAGTCACTCTTGCATGCTTATCCCCTGACCTGATCTTCACGGTGGCTCCATGACACAGGACAAGGCAATGACGAGGAAACTGAGGTCTAGTGACATGAGACAAAGTTCTGCAAGCAGAAAAGTGGGGATGATATTTAGACCAAACTGGGGTGCATGGGTGGCTCAGTCAGTTAAGCATCTGCCTGCAGCTCAGGTCATGATCTTGGGGTCCTGGGATGGAGCCCTACGTCAGGCTCCCTGCTCCGTGGGGGTCTGCTTCTTCTCTCTCCCCCTGCTGCTCACCCCGCTTCTGCTCTCTCTCTCTCTTACTTTCTCTCTCTCAAGTAAATGAATCAAATCTTAAAAAAAAAAAAAAAAAAAAAAAAAAAAGAAGGAAGCTGTCTTTATGGACAGACTCCTAATCACCAACTCCACAGTGACTGGTGGATACATATACACAAAAATGTCATTGATTACTTATGCAAAGAAATAAGCCTTGTCAAGTGAATCAGAACGTTGAATTCAGACTCTCCAGCATATTCTCTCTCTGCAGGGAAAAGACATTGGAAAAAAAAAATCCTTAAGAAGTTTAAGTAAAAAATAATCAATTAGCTGATTTAAGCATCTCCCAGGTACAATAGCCTCACCTGTGCAATCTGATAGCATGAACTGCATTAGCCAGAACTCCATACACCTCGAACAGCACTAAAATGGGCAGTCAACAAACTCTCGTGTTCTCTCTCTCTTTTCTGGCTATCATGACAGGTCGATTTTCTACAGTCACACTTTTTCTCCTTGGAGAACATAAATCATCTTTCCACATGGCAATCAGTGAAATTCTCATATCAGAGGGATTAAAATGCTTAGCTTTACCAAACTCATCCATTATTCACTTATTCACACTATCTTGTTTTACTCTCACTTTTGGCTAATCCTGTATTTTGGATACACATTTTATTAGTTTAGGTTTTAGAGTAAGATGTGATTCTGGCTTTTGTGATCCTCTCTGTGTTGATGAGATTCACAAATATCTCAGAATATTTTGAGAAGCTGTAGGCATGCACAAATGTTTATACTGATATATTCCTATAGATACATATTTTTATATAGATAGATAATTTCTAAGGAAGTCAGAAAATACTCATACAGTTAAACTGAATGAATAACATTTTTGTCTCTGCAGTGGGCCTGTGGGTAGACATATCATTTTTTTTATATTGACTTAACTGGAGTTATTCAATTAGTATGTGAAAACTTATTCATAGTTTATTAATTTATTGAGAAAAGTGGTCTTCAGTTCAGTGATAATTACATGCTGAATTAATTTTTTTCTTTCGTCCCTTTCCCTCACCAAGCTTTAATTAGATCAGTTGGAGAATTTGAAACGCAAAGGGATGTTGTGTAGAAAAAGAGGCAAACATTTTTATGTAGTGCACATTCCTGCTTTGGGATTCTCGCTGCTGAAGGTTACTTAAACTTAGCTTAGCCAAACAAAGACATTTTCCTTTGGAGAGATGCCATGTAGCTGTCTACTAAACAGCTTTTTATTTTTATATATCAAAATGCCTCTTTGTTTCAACATTGGCTAGCTGCACAAATGTTAATACTCTTAAATCACATATAGCACTTAAAAGTAGGGTACTACCAGGGGCACCAAAGGTTTACAGTAACAGCACCAATAACTACTATTAATTAACCAAAAAATGGGATTTCACATATTCAATTTATGGAGGAGACTTCTAGCTGGTGTCAAACCCGTCATCATTTCCTCCTGGGCACATACCCACTCATGTTTTTAAGACTTCATTGAGGTTAGGAATGGCCAAGTGAGAGGCTTGCGCAGTTAACGATCTCTGATGGGACCTGAGACACTGCTTATACTCAAACTGCCTGCTCTCTGAAACATCTCTGTGGACTCAGGTGAGTGAGAACCAGACGTTTACACTGTCCTGTCATTGAGATTTAAGTCAGTGTGGTCGTTATTACCTTAAAGAGCACATGGTCTCACACCTTGTCATTTAACTTACAAAGTGAAGATGCTGAGATTCATTTAGGGTTAGTGAGTCTCCCATGAATATTAGGCTACTCAAAAACAGATTTTCTCACTCAAAATTGTTATCATTATTAGTACTCTTGTCATTATTATTTTGTCATTTGCTGTATTGTCAAGCATGGTGATCTTACACAGTATTTGGAAATCTAGTACATGGGGTCAGAGAAATCCACATTTATAAGGATTCCAATGCGTAGCAGCTGGAGGCACTTGGGAACATTGCTTAATCTAGCCATTTTGTCCATTTGTAAAATGGAAGTTATAATAGTTTTCCCCTTATAATGTTGTAAGGATTACGTGACAATATTTAAGGTGAAGCCTTACCAGAAAGGCTGGTAATAATATATATATAATAACCATAAAGAGATTGTCTGACGTTTGATTGGAAGTTCTCCAAACAATGCATGATTTGAAAACTACCTTCTCTCTCCCCACTTACAGACTCTTTTTGCCCATCTTCCCTCATTTATGTTAAGCTTTTTGTTTAAATTCCTGGTTTTTAAATTTGGGTACATATCAGAATGATCTCTTGAGCGTTCCTCCTTTCTTATTAATAACCACTAAAGAAAAAAATAAAACAAAATTAAAAATAGAACATCTTATGTTAAAATACATGTAAATGCAGTAGGTGATAGCATCCATAATCTCATATAAGTTACACTTTAGTTGGTAGGACATGACTTGTGGACAAAAGGTAGAATTTAAGGTTTTGAACTGGAATAGCTGTGATGAGAGTGGGCTGCAGACTACCGATACTTCCGAGTTGCTCCTCTTTATTGCGGTTATGATTAGGTTAGAGACCTACCACATATTTTTGAAGTTGAAATGAAAAATACTGGAGGAAATGGAAATTAACAGCAAATAAGGACGAGGTCAGAGTGACCCGGCGGGCAGGGTGTCTATCATGACGACTGGGAGGCTCTGAGGAAGAGAATAGAAGTGAACTCACATGGATAGGCTTCAGGTTTGAACCAACACCAGTTTACTGAGCCTAAGCAGGACCTGTTGTCTTTCTGTGGGGCTTGGTGAATGAGTTGGCCAGGTAGCCTAGATAAAGTAGGATAAGATAGGTGCCTCGTACCTGCAAACTGCCTCATCCCTCTCACCTGGTGAGGACTTCAGGTCTGGAAGATGGTAGAACTCATTCTCACTGTATAGTAGCTTTTGTGAATTTCCTTGGACTTCCTGCTTTTTCCCCAAAGAGATAAGCCAGGTAAAGGGCTTGGCACTGGTAAACACGAATATTAGTAACTCTGACCTCACATCAGCCTCCTCTCCTTCCTCACCTCAGTGATAATGATGGCTCGACAGGTTGGGGTGTCTTTCCACTTCTTCAGCTGAGTATTTCCTCAGGCAAGTCGTTCATGAGTAATGATAAGTGGATGGGAGCCAAGAGGGTCTCAGAAGAGGAAGGAAAGCTGTTTATTGGGCACATACAGTATGCTCTGAGCTTTACCATTTGTTTTCATTAATCTGCACAATTGCCCTACTATCACCCCTGTTAATATGAGAGAGGTGAGCTACCTCCCCAGAACCCCATGGCAGGTGGATGGGAGAGCCCAGAACTACTCACATTTTCAACTCCCAAATCTGGCTCAGCTGTGCATCTGGAGGCAGGTTATTTAAAATTTCTCTCCGGTTTCTTCATCTGGAAATTGAGAATGATGACAATACGTGTATCATAGAATTTTTCAATCAGGTCTGCATAATTAATTCTTGTAAAGGTCTTCAAACAGTGCGAGGCATAAGTAAGCCGCATCAGCTACTATGTCATTGCTATGCTGCGCCGTGTTTCCTACTCACCCCTAGACCCCTGAAGCTGCCTGTCCTCTTCCTCACCACACAGGGAGTAAGTTTGATCTCAATCTGTTTGTTTTGCATTTGGTGAGTGGGGGAAACTAATGTATGTTAAACCCTCCTCCAGGCTCCACACATAATCTTTCCTGGGTGTGTTTCCAGCGGCATTCTGTTGACATGTCACGTATTAAGTACGTAGGGTGGGTATCAAAGGCAAACTTAAATTCCTAATTCCTCCTCCTTCATTCCCCTCTAGTTGTACTCAGCTGCTTTCCGGTTTTGGTTCTTTGGTTTGTATCAAATTTTCTCCAGCTTCCAGAATTTTGCATTTGCTGTTTCCTGACTTTTGACATAAACTCTTCCGGGAAGTCACCTTAACCCTCTGAGCTTGGATTAGTTTCTCCAGGTCTGTTGCACTGAGTGCTCACCTTAAGGGCAGGAACTGGATAGTTGTCTTCAGTTTCCTAATCTTACATTTTTTTCAATGAAATTAATATATAAAATAATTATATAAAATACTATAATTAAAGTTAATTCAAAGTAAATGTTAATACATAAAACAGTTTAAAATATTTTAAAATATTTACAGAATAGTTTAACTAAACTCTCCTATAGATTCTTTTCTAAATAACCTTTCTGAATAAGAAATATGTATTTTCAAAGGACAGTAATCTATTTTTATGGAATGTATCTGAAACTATTGTGCTGTGTCAAGCTAGAAGTACTTGTATTACAGAGATTTCCACATATTTAGTAGCCTACTTGGTAAACACCATCTAGATATTTCTAATTCTTTAAATATACAATGAAGTATATTGGTTTAATTGACTGTACCTTATTCCTGAAGACCTACAAATAGAAAATTTTAAAGAAATCTATAACATTCATTAAATGGTAAAAATCCCATTTTTTTTCCAAACTGGTTCTTTCAAATACAGTGAAATCAAATTTTAAGCCTTTTCAAATAATAATAACTCGTGGATTCTGCATAAGCAGCATTGGTTTCAGTAATACAGGTAATTTTGTTAAACTTCTGGCTTTGAAAACAGAGGCATCTCACTGACATTATGTGTCTTAGCAGTCATTAGATTAAGAAAAGCACCATTTGGGGATTCAGAACTGGTATCTGGTATCAAAATAAACAGCAGAATCATAATGCTAGATGCTAAGAGCTCCTGATGAGCAATATTTTTACAATGGAACTTGAATTTCTCTGAGAGAGATATTGAAAGATAATTTGTGGGAATTTTGACATAGACTTTTGATACGATTTGCAATTTCTGACAAAATCCAAATTCATTTCAAAAGTTTGGATTTATTTAAAACTGTCCCAGAGATAAATGATTTATGGGGGCACGGGCTAAGGATCTGGCTGAAAGGATTTCTTTTCCTAACACGCTGGTGCTAATTGTATCGTTAGCTACACTCAGGTATCCCCTGATAGCACCCCTTAGATTTTGAGTTTCTGAAATGCTGAATGTCTGTTCAAGAAGATTTGATAATTTAGGATTTTTTAATAAACAATTATTAACCAAAATATTTGGCCTGTAACTTCTGAAATAAACAAAAGTAAACAAATGAATTAAGTTACAAAAGGCAGATTCATATCAGTCTTTGCATTTTGTGCCTACTTATATTAAAAAATGGTTAATTATGTTAAAATGATTGAGATTTTTTAAGGTAAAAAGTTTTAATCATTAAAATTAATGATAAAAATCCTTGTGTTTTTTCCCCAGTATTACATTTTCATATGATGAACAGTAAAAACTGAGCTCACTACATCAAATACTGAAGTTGGAATCATAACACCTAGAACCAGTGTCAGTGAAACTATGAAAACTCCTGAGAGAAGGGGGTGAGGAAGGAGAGCCATCAGTATATTAACTGTTTCTTTACATAAATGTAATTGTTGGGGAGGAAGAATTTCCTGTCCCCTTCAAGATCATTCTAGCTGGACTAAGAATCAAATCAACATGAAACAAATAACAGGGGAAAATCAAATATAAGTTTGTACATACAGAGAAGCCACAGAGACATGGAAATTCCAAAAAAGCAGACACAATGAGGTGTATATGTCATCCTGAACCAAGGAGGGGGTATGGGTCGGGACTTCAAAGGGAAGGAATGCAACTCACAAGATGAAAAAGAGTAAATTTTGGTCAACAAATGTCTGCTGGAAGCCCAGAAACAATGGGACAGAGAGGACATTGATCCAAGAGGGCTTACTAAATTCCACCCTGTCCACTATGGCTAATTCACAGTATAACATAGTTGTCTATGGCGCTAGTTCCTTTCCTGGAGCAGCTTCTCTAGCTAAACTCATTCCAGAAGAGGAAGTAAAGAGCTTTTCCTGCATCTGCTGGGTTTCAATTGTTTTTTAACTCAAAATAATCTCTACGCCAAGGTGGCCCATCTTTAGGCTGTGTGCCCTTAGCCCCAACAATAAAGATTCAAGACCTTGGTACAGCTCGTCTATTCAAGGAGAGCCTTTCTTTTTAAGTAATGACATAGGAAATACTTACTTTCTGCTTTCCATTGGCACATTTATTTATTTATTACACAACCCAAAGGAATTCTCCCCATCTGGGGTATAAATAAAAATGCTATTGCCTACATACTTGTATTTTATTCATAATGACATCAGTGCAGCAATCCTCAGATTATCTGAATAATTTGATACAATATCATAATAATGCATACTATACTCACCAAGCAAACAGACATACTAATTAGGAAATTATATGTGATAGAAATATAGCCAACATTTGGAATTCACAGCAATAGAATCTGAAATGCTGGATCATTAATTTATAGTTGGGTCTGTTTTCCCTTTCTGGTATATGTGGTCACTTGGAGGAGAGAGACTTAAAAGTGTCTCTTTACCCTTTATTAGCCTCTTCCTGGCTTCCAGACTTTGGGAAAGTCACAGTATATTAGGAGCTCGAGAATAAAAGCAACAATTTAGTGACTGGACGAAAGGAACAGAGGCAATGAGTGCTTGAATTATCTCCCTTCTGTATGTACTCTAAGTAGTTTTTCTTGAATATTTTTCAATGATGAGAAATTCATTGCCCCAATGTGAACTCATTGCATTCCAAAATCTATTATTATCAGTTGCTGCACACTCCAACACCTTTTTTCATTTCTTTTTTTATTTTGGTAAAATACACATCACATAAAATTTGCCATCTTGACCATTTTTAAGTGTGCAGTTCAGTGATGTGAAGTGCATTAGTGTGGCTGTGCCACCGCCTACACGCAGGATTCTTCTCATCTAGCAAACCGGAAACTGTTCCATTCCCCCTTCCCTGGACCCTGGCAAACAGCGTTACCCTTCCTGTTCCGATGATTTTGACTACTTTCGATACTTCATATAAGCGGAAACGTACAGTATTTGTGTTCTTGAGATTTGCTTATTTTTCTCAGCACAATGTCCTCAGGGTTCATCCACCTTGTGGCAAATGTCAAAATTTCCTTCTTTTCAGGATGGATGTTATTCTATTCTACGTTTATAACACATCTTGCATTCCCCTTCATCCGTCATTGGACGCTTGGGTTGCTTTCTCACTTCAGTTATTATGAATAATGCTGTTATGAACTTTGGTGTACAAATATTTCCTGACATGGAAATCATATTTTGTATTCAAGACTCTGTTTACAATTCTTTTGGGTATATATTTACAGGTGAGATTGCTAGATCATATAATAATTCTATTTTTCGTGTTTTTGAAGAAGTCGTACTGTTTTCTATGGCACTTGTACATTCCCACCAACCGTGCACAATGGTTTCAATTCCTCTGCGTCCTCGCTGACACTGTTATTATTTTTAATAGCCATCTAATGAGTGTGAGGTGATATCTCACTGAGGTTTGATTTGCATTTTCCTAATGATTAGTGATATGGAACATTTTTTCATGTGCTTATTGGCCATTTGTGTATCTTCTTTGGAGAAATGTCTATTCAAAAAATTTGAGGGGGAGGGTGTTTTGTTGTTGTTGTTGTTTTAAGTAATCTCTATACCCAGTGTGGTGCTTGAACTCATGACCTGGAGATCAAGAGTCACATGCTCTACTGACTGAGCCAGCCAGGCACCCCTGTCTATTCAATTTTTTTGCCCCTTTGTGAATCAGTGTCTGCTTGTTGTTAGGTTTTTGGAGTCCTCTTTGTCTCCTGCATACCAACCCCTATCAGATATATGGTTTGCAAATATTTTCTCCCAGTCACTAGGTTGTTTTTCACTTGGTTGATGCACCATTTTCAATTATCATCAGTTCAACTTTTCTATGTTTTCTTTTGTTTTCTGTGCCTTTGGTGTAATATCCGGGCTGTGCCTCTGGATCTACAGTGAGCCTTTTACAGATAGCTTATAATTGGATCTTGTTTCTTTTTTATCCATTTTGCTCTCAGTCTTTTGACTGAAAGTTTAATTCATATACATTTAAAGAAATTAATGATAAGGAGGGACTTCTGTTGTTTTATTGCTTGTTTTCTGTATGTCTTAGAGTTTTTTTGTCCCTCATTTCTGTCTCTTTTGTATTTAGCTGATTTTTTTAGTGAAGCATTTTAATTCCTTGCTTATCTTCTAATGTGCGTATTCTATAACTATTTTCTTTGTAGTAGTCATGAGAGTACATTTAATATCCCACTTATAACATTCTAATTTGAATTTATGCCAATTTAATTTCAATAACATATGAAGCCTCTACTCCTTTACAGCTCTGAACCCACCCCTTTCAGTTACTGATTTCATAAAATTACATTATGTTTCTAAAAACATAAACTAATAATTTTTAATGCACTAATCTCTTAAATTCTGTAAAAAATAGCATGCAGTTACAAACCTATGTTACAGTAGTACTGGCTTTGAGACACCTGGAGGGCTCAGTCAGTTAAGCATCTGCCTTCTGCTCAGGTCATGATCCCAGGGTGCTGGGATCGAGTCCCACATCAAGTCCCACATCAGGCTCCCTGCTCAGTGGGGAGCCTGCTTTTCCCTCTGCTGCTGCTGCCCCTGCTTGTGCTCTCTCTCTCTGACACACACACACAAAAGTAAATAAAATCTTAAAAAAAAAAAAACAATAATACTAGCTTTTGGACTAGTAATTTTTAAACTTTTATTAGTCTCTTAAATCATGTAAAAACAAAAAGTGGACTTATGGACAATTGTTTTAATATTAGCTTTTTCCCAAAGAGGGAGAAAAGAAAAATAAAGGTTGGGGGGAGGCCCCAGTTCTTTGATCCCCTGGAAACCGCTTTAGTCAAAAGGTGAAGTGTTTGACACAACGCAGGGGGAGGTATGTAGAACAGTGACTGCCACCTCTGTGCCTGCACTTCCATGATCAGCAGTGGCCATCAGCGATGAGGACACAGACGTTGCAAAACACAGCATTTGGAAGACAGGTCCTCATTGCCCACTCTGGCTCCTACAGGCTGTGGACAAGCTGCTGCAGGAACACCCACACACCTGCCTGCCTTTGGGCTACACGGGGGGGAATGGTTAGCTGCTGATGAGTTAAGAAATGGAACTGACTGAAACCAACTGTAATTTACAGCCCAAACCTTGTCCTGGAGAGCAAGCCGTCAATGGACTCCGGAGATCCAACTAGCCATTTCAGATTATCTGCCAATGAGGTTGTTGCCTAGTGGGGAGAGGGACTCCTGGTGCTTCCTACCTCCCCCACCTCTGCAGGCTCCAAGTTCTTTTGAATTAACTTTCAACTCTATAAAATGAGGATAATGACAAACACTTTGTCCTCACAGGATTAATATAAGGATGAAATGAAATAATGCATATTGTTAAAGAACAAAAAAAATCAACTGAATAATTTAAAAGTTTTGGCTTTCTTAAACAATTCATGTACTGGATAACAAAAGGAGCTCCATCAACCCATAGAAAAGAAAAGTTTTTAAAGGCCAAGAGAGGGGCAGAGAAAAAGAAATTACTAGCAAAGAGTGCAGTGTTCTAGCCAAGGTCTTCCTCCTAAGGGGACTGGAAGCTGTCTATCAATAAATTTCCTACTGATGGCCAGGAAATTTCATGTCGACTGGTTAAAGTTTACCAGGGCCGGGGAGGTTGAAAGTGCAGTTAGGTTTGATATTAAGTCTTGGTTTAGGACCTTCATATAAGTGACTCATCTTAGGCTTGTGATTTTCTTTTTAACAATATAAAACATGCAAGGTATACAAAGAAGAGAGATATATCTCTATGACATTATTCTTATTATGTCCAGTATGGTAAATAATATAATTATTTACATATGTTCACTTCCCATCCATATTAGTCTTGACCATGTGCCTTCCTTTGGCCAATAAAATATGAATGGAACTGACATATGTCAATTCTGGACAGAAGATTTAAGAGACAGTATGTGGTCCTATTTCCCATTTCTTTCTGTCATCTGATCATTAGTATTTAGAAGCTGTGCCAAATGCTTGGGTCCCAGAGTAAATATTACATGAAGTAAGGTTACTGCCAGTCTACCATTGTTGACTTGGCATATGTGTGAGAGGCAAACCTTTGTTATTTGTAAGCCAAAGAGATGTGGGGGCTCGTATAATATCACCATATAAACTAGTCTTTTCTCACTGATACCCTCTTCTCCCATTGGCAACTTCTTACCATTGTGTGATTACTGACATGTTTGGGTTTTTTTTTTAAGATTTTATTTATTTGTTTGAGATAGAGAGAGAGAAACAGAAGCACTAGCCAGGGGAAGGGCAGAGGGAGAGGGAGAAACAGGCTCCCCACTGAGCTGGGAGCCTGGTGAGGGACTCAATCCCAGGACCTCAAGATCATGACCTGAGCCAAAGGCAGATGCTTCACCGACTGAGCCACTCGGGTGTCCCAACATGGGGTTTTGTTATTCTACACCTGCCACAAAAGAAGGAAATAGAGGGCCCTTATCTGAACGGCGCTCTGAGAGTTTCAGTTACAATGTGGAGGTAAGACTCACTTGAACGTATTGACCACCGAACATTATTTCCACGAAATATTCCCAGGTAGAATCAACTTAATCATTTGCAAACTAGGAACTGTGGTTATTTCCCTCTAGCTGAAGAGACAAGCTAAGTAAATTCAGTATATCAATGTTCAGACTAGCATGGGTGATCTCCTGATGAGTTGTAGAATTCAGCACAATGAGGTGTTGGGATTAAATACTTTTCTTATAATAAATGAAATAATGTTGGAATCTAAAATACAATTTTTAAGGTAACAAGAATAGTTGCAACTTACAGATATAAAACTGAGTGGGTTCAAACCAGCGTATGCTATGGGAAAATTAGGTGGAAGTTTATGCTAATAACAGAAGAAAAATACTGTGGTGTTGATTGAGTTTTTAGAATATGCCTGGTTTGCCTCTTGTCCTATCATTCAAGCATTGGAATTAAATGTTTTTTAAATTTCAGGTTGTAGACGAGGCTTAGAAAAGTTATGGAAGTTGTCTGGTTTTACATAACTGGCGTAGAAGATTGAAGATATGTGCCCAAGGCTATCTGACTTCAAAGTCAAGGCCTCCTTTATTTACTTGCTTTATTTACTGTCTCTCTAACATAGAACAGTAAGCTAGTCTGAGAATTAACACATTTCTTAGGGAGGATCCGAGACCCTGGATTACTTTATCAAAGTGTCCCTTAAGGATAAAAGCTTATTATGGTTAATCTAAGCCTTGCATTTTTTAGGAGGTCCTGCTCTGCTACATAAGTATTAAAATAAAGTGACTCCATCTGGTGTGGCAAAAAGGAAGACCGTCATTACGTATTTCATGAGCAGTCTCATGTGATTTATGTCTATTATGTAATATCACTCTAGCTACAGGTATAGATATATGGATTTAGGTGTACAGATAAAACCTGCCCTAATAGTTCCCTCCTCCCTGCCAAGTACACATTGTATATAGATGAAACAATGTCAAATGATCCCTTTCCAATTGTTCTGCTCCATTTCAAAGTATTCTGATATTTAAAGTATATTAACCCCAAGTCATCTGAATAAAAACATTAGAGCACATTTTAATTACTCTCTGTTTTATTCCCTGCTCTAACTTTAATACTTGGAATAGTGCCTGACATATAGCAGTGTCTGGCTTTTTTATTTATTGAATGAATCGACAAATAAATAAACTATGACGATCAATTCAANCATTAGAGCACATTTTAATTACTCTCTGTTTTATTCCCTGCTCTAACTTTAATACTTGGAATAGTGCCTGACGTATAGTAGTGTCTGGCTTTTTTATTTATTGAATGAATCGACAAATAAACTATGACGATCAATTCAGTTTGCAAGTGCTCAACCATGGAATTTATTGGCTATCTGTATATGTCAAGAGTAACCTTACCATTATTGTAGTTGGGTCAGTATATGCCATTTACCCAAGAAAATGCGTCCACTGTAGTTCATGATATGCTTTTGTGTTTTTGGCTTACACTAGAATATAAGCATATGTGCCTAAGGTCTAAGTGGAATGTCTCACAGGAGGCCATCTTCCCAGGGAATACCATGGATAATCAATCCATGCTTGGAGTCTGCTCTTTTCAAGGGCAGGAGTAGAGGGATGGGGTGGTTGAAGGTTTGCCTCTGGAACAGCTGTGCTGGTCAGCCATTTATCCCTGTTCACCCTGTCTCCATGCACACTGGCATTTACCTCAAAACAAAGCATTCCAAAAGGAAGTGAAGGCAACTGCCTTAGGAGACCTACAGAACCCTGGGTGTTGCCGTCACTAAGTACTCTTGATGTGGTATCAGCAGGATGAGGGAGTCCTGTCCCTCCAGCTGTAGCTGGCTTCCTGACCCATCAGTAAAGTACGTCTCCTCTGTGACAAACCTGTCAGATGTGAACAGAGGAGCCACTTAGATTTTCCATTCAGGGGAAAGGCCTCTGAGAAAAGGAGGTGCATACACCACCGTGAAGGAACCACGCTCCAGCTCCCTGGGCAAAACTACCATTTCGAACATGAAAGCAATTTTATACACTCAGGTAAAAAGAAATCTAACCACATAAAAAAGAAAGTTAAGTAAACAAACTGCTCTGGAGGGGTCATAATTTAAGGCATGTGAGAAATTAAACACAATGAAACAAAAACCTAATTCTTAGCCTTAGAGGAATCTGAGAAGGTATTGTACATATAATAAAGAATAGTAAGCCATGAAAAATATAACACAAAAGAGTTATAAAAAATAAAATATGCAATTTCTATGTTTTTTAAATTAAGAGATGGGTTAAAAGCTAGACACTAAGGAATTTCCTGAACACAGATCAAAATCACAAGTACTTGAAAATAAGAATAATCTTCAATAACTTAAAATTATACTAATAACATTTCCAGAGAGAAAGGAGAAAGAAGAGAGATAAGAAAAGCCAGGAAAATGACCAAAGATGTTTATAAAACCTAAAGAAAGTCATACAGTTTCAGATCTGGTCAATATAAAACTTGCATATGTACCCATTATGATGAAATGTTCAAATGCCAAAGATTTAAAACAAAACAAAACAAAACCTAAAATCCAGAAAGAGGGGCACCTGGGTGGCTCAGCCGTTAAGCGTCTGCCTTCGGCTCAGGTCATGATCCCAGGGTCCTGGGATCGAGCCCTGCATTGGGCTCCCTGTTCAGCGGGAAGCCTGCTTCTCCCTCTCACACTCCCTTGCTTGTGTTCCCTCTCTGTTAAAATAAAATAAAATAAAATAAAATAAAATAAAATCCAGAAAGAAGATTATACTCAAAAAGAGCGTAATTATCCTATTACCCACATAGGATATTTAGAATACCATGAGAGTAATAACTTCAATAGTTAATTGAAGGAAACTTAGTCTTAAACCTAAATTTATATATACAAATTACCAATCAAATGTGAAGATAAAATTAAGGGCGTGTAAGGAATCATAAAATTGATCCTCCAGACACACTTTCTGAGGAGTAACTTGAGAACATGTTCCAGGAAAACTCCTGGAGAAAGAAGAGAAGGAAGCTGGATTTCGGGTTTTCCTCATCCTCACCCAGGAGCAGAGTGAAGGGAGCTGCAAGGACTACTCTGTGGACGACAAGACCACAGGCAGTCTCTCGTGGATCAACAGGGGAGAGAAAAAAGAGGGTTCGGTGGCAAATGGATGATTAAGAACAGGATAGCTTTGAGGATATGATAACAAATCATTGGTTTTTGTTGAGAAAAAGAAAGGTCCTTAGAAAGTCATGAAAAAATATATAGGGAGTAATGCTGTCAGTGAAAACGGAAATAAACATGGCATGAATTTGATCAACTAGTGGAATCTGTTTGCTTTTAAGCCAAGGAAACTTTTCTGTCAATTGTTCTTGAGTTTATGACATTAGCCTCTGAGAAAAGGAAGCACAGTCCTGGCACCACTGGCTTCCACAATGATCAATATTTATATAGTCACGTTGGTATATTTCCTTTTGGTTGATTTTCAACTTTGGAATCAATCAACCAAAAGAAGGTACACATAGTCAAGTTTATGGGAAAAAAATCTGTGTATCATTCCCAACAATATAAGGAGACAGGTACAGTTGATAAGGGAGGAGGACAGAGTGGGAAGCAGCAATGAGGAGAGAGCAGAGATCCTGTCACCTGACTGTAAAACATCAGAGACACAATGCTTACAGTTTTCAGCAAAATTGATCAAACTGTGAGCTTATTATTCCAGTTACCGATGTTACCTCTAGGAGAACTAAAAATCTCCATATCTCTCGGAAATTGAGGTTAGGAAGGAGGAGGTAAAGGGAGCATCATGATCAGAATCCTCATATTCCGAGTGTCCGAGATTGTTGAAAGAAAGAAAAAGAATAAGCACATTGTTTAGTGTGTGAAAAGTAACGAGGGGAAAGAAAATATGAATAGTTGCCAGCACTGGCCTCTGAGAAGGGGCTATAGGAACAGAAGGGTGGGCTGGAAAACGGTATTTCCCATTTTAAAATCTGTCCAAAACCACTTGATGTTTGGACAGCCATGAAATGCATTTTTTGTTTAAAAAATATTTATATTGAGAGAGACGACCTTTTGGTATGGAAGAGCTTGAGAACATTGACTTTGGATTCCCTACTTGGAAAAGAGACAAAGGGCATAACAAAATGGTGTTTAAATGTGGAAATACCAGCAGGAAATATGCTGTTCTTTATCAAAAGAACTCTGACATGTTCATGAAAACCTCACCTGGACTATTACTGACAGGCTGATAATTGACGGAATGATCTCACTCCATAACTTTGGACAAGGCCAGTAATAAAACCAGTAAACCAAGAGGACGAAAATTGCTTCTATGTCAGTGGCTTCTAATAGGCATAAAATCAGATTGAAAATGGTTATAACACTCAGGTCAACACTGTAGAGTGTTTAAAAACAGAAGCCCACACATTTCTAGCTTTAGGACATTGCAGTAACCTTCTGCCCTAAAACACAACCCTATAATTTGAAGGAATCAGTATTCTTAGACAGGTAATTATCAAGCTATAAAGAGGAATTCATTCAATGCCTTTGAAAAGTTGCTGCAATCTGCTTTTATATTTGGGTAAATCGTATTTGTATTAGAATGTGTGGGAGGCAAAAAAAAAAAAAAAACCGGAAGAAGAAAAGAAAAGAGAAGAGAAGAGAAGAGAAGAGGAAAAAAAAGAAAAGAAAAGAAAAGAAAAGAAAAGAAAAGAAAAGAAAAGAAAAAAGAAAAGAAAAGGAAAGAAAAGAAAAGAAAGAAAAGAGCCATGGAAATGAAATCCCAGCTGAAATTGCTCGAAATTGCCTTTCACTTGGCTGAATAAATTTATTATCGGTTTTGCCCTTCTAGAAGAATGAAAGGTTAATGAAAACAATCATACAGCTTTCATTTTTAGGTGCAGAATATGTAATACACAAATGCCTTGATATGTTTCTCCCTTTAAATATGACAGAGTTTATACATCAACTTTATGTGCTGTTATGATTGGGGCTATGTCATGCCACAATATCTTTGCTTGCAAGACCTTGACACATTCATAATACTTTCTACTTTGGATTCTAGGTTGCATTATCTAATATGGAGCACTATTTATTTTGAAGGTGAAAAGAGAAATTTTTTTCCATGTCAACTGGGACAGCTTGGCAGAGGAAGACATGGAAGTAGTTTTTTTGTTGTTGTTGTTGAGGATAAACAATAAAAAATATATGGGCAAATTCAAGTTTATTATTAGCAATAATACAGTGATTTTTTTCAAAGAATCTACTGATAAATGATGGAAAGTCCCATGCATTTTATTATTTGTTGCTGTTTCGTCTAGAACAAAAACCAAATTCTTGAGTCATTCTTTCAAGATCATTATCCATATGCTTTTCTCATATAATCTTCTTCAACAAATTTGTTCTGTATTTTTCAAGCAAGATTGTTGTGGATGGAATGAAAAACAGAAGTAGTTATTTAAGAACTTCTGTAAACTAAAATTATTTCATCCACAAATGCCCAGATAATTGAGGAAATATTTATTTATTAGTGTATGTACATGTATATTGGTTAGTTGCAGATAATTACATTTCTTCATCCTAGTTTTGGGAAAGTCATCTTTCTAACTTAGAGTTAGCCTTGGTTATTTACATACAATTCTCAAAATCATTAATTTATCGCTTCTTCTGTCATTAAAGAAATGTGCTACAGTAGGTCTCTCAAAGTTCAGCCAACTCATAATGAATGAAAAGTGACACTCATCTTTATCTGTGAAAATTTTTCCCCAAGCTCATGGCAATTTCCTTAAAAAGAGTTGGGGGAGGGGTAGGTGCTTGTGGAGAGTTGTGGACCACGGCACCTTCATAAAATTAATATTATTTTGTGAAAACTGTCTCTTCTTGCTGCCTCCCCTCTTTTGATTAAATCCACTCTTACTTTTGACTTTTATACAGAACCATTCCCATGGAGCAGAGGAACCAGTTTGGATTCCCCACAGTATGGAATTAACTGTTAGGAAATTCACACAGAACTCGTTTGCTAGAATTCCCTTTTCCATTGTTGATATTCAATTTCACGTAAGAAAGTCAGTGATCTTGGTCGGATATGTAATTGGTGGATACTGAAGTCCATGAACAAAATTATCTAAACATAATCAAATCATGAAATATTGAGTAAGGAAAACAGTTATCCAGATCAATATTGAAAATATCTACCCACACCATCTTTAATTTACCTTTAACTGAAGTTTTTCCTGTGTAACATTTGAGAAGCAGAGTTATTGACAAAATTGGCTATAATATTTGGGTAGACCCTGAGATACAATGTCTGAAGCAAAGAACATCAAGTAATAAAGTCAATTGAATGCATAAAATGGGTGGAGGCTAGTGGGGGAGTTGCAGTCCCTTCTCCTATTTACCGACCATTACTGCGTGGAAACGCTCACACCCACAAAGGGTATTTGTGGTTAAGTGCGAAGAATTGGAAGTCAGAGAGTTCCTGCTAGGCCCTCGTGGTGGCGAACATATATTTAATGACAATGATGTGCCCAGCACCTAGCTAAGGGCTCTATCCTGCACGCATCATCTCACTTAAATCTTACTTTATTTTTTTCTAATCCAGTGGTTGTATTATTAACTTGTTTTAAAGGTGACAAAACTAAGTTTTATAGAATTCAGCAAATTGTCAAAGACCACGCATTAAGTAGCAGAGCTAGAATTTGGACCCATGTTTGTCCAATCTTAAGGTCTGCATCCTTAAGAGTGTGCTGTGCCGCCCTTCCCACTCACCCCCAACCCACTGGACAGGTCACCTCCCAAGAACTGCTCCTTCTGTGAGCTCGACTTGTGGCGTTTGGAAAGAACTTTACCCAGGTTCTCAAACAATGATTTTCGACATCCATTTTGGTTCTAAGATTCTAGATCTGATCATGCAACCATACGGTTGTTTTAGCAAGGATGATTCTAAAATGCATGGGTTCGCTATATGGGGATGAACATAAATCAGCCTCTGGCTAGACTGTCAGCTCCCAGAGGGCAAGCTCGGTTGCTCTGATGTCGCCGTGGCTCTTCCGAGGGTGTGCTGTGCACAGGCAATGCCTCCGTGGATGCTGTGGCTTCATTACCACACATTCAGCGCTTCAGGGGCCTTGGTGACCTTTGTGGTACGGTGTTGTGTATCTTCTCTGGCATTAAGTGGTTGAAATAGCCATTAGAAAGAAAAATGATATTTTCCATTTTTCTCGACATTTTTAAGGACATGGAAATGAGGGTGAGGCCTGGCAGTGCTGCAGAATGAAATGTGGTGATTCATGAGGCAACACTGGGGCAGAGGGACATTTTTGTTCACCTAGCGTCAGGGAGAGTGAGAAGAGTGTACTGATTTGTTAGTCAATAACAGCTAAACCTGGGAATGGTGTTTTGGTTGTTGACAGAATCAGAACGTGCTATGGGCCTCCGAGGAGCACTGTACCCCTCTGGTCCTTCCTTATTCTGTGTGTCTGACCAAGTCTCACCCCTCACTGTACTAGTAATAGTAACTTAGAACTTTCCATCATCCCTTGGACTTAGGCATATACCTCTGAAACAGAGCACACCAAGTAAAGCATGCTTTTTTTTTTTTAGTCTTAATTTTATTTAAAGAAATGAGATGGATATAAAACCTTCAAGCTTTTTTTTTTTTAAAGATTTTATTTATTTATTTGACAGAGAGAGAGGCAGCCAGTGAGAGAGGGAACACAAGCAGGGGGAGAGGGAGAGGAAGAAGCAGGCTCCTAGCAGAGCAGGGACCCCAATGCGGGGCTCGATCCCAGGATTCTGGGATCACGCCCCAAGCTGAAGGCAGACGCTTAATGACCGAGCGAGCCACCCAGGTGCCCCTTCAAGCATTTAGTTTAAGAAAATGCTGTATAATGAATACATGGCAGAGTGGTTTCTGAATAAGCACGATAGCCTCCCTTCAAGAAATGCTTGGTATGAATCAGACAGAAGTGAGCTTCAGATGGGGGCAGGATGGAAAGCAGGCGGCTCCGCCCTCTGAGATGGATGTCAAGATGAGCAGTGGCATTTGTACCCACCACGGAAGGGATGATCCTGCATCTAAACTCAGACAAGGCTGGACCTCTGGTGCCATCTTTGGAGTTAGGAAAATTTGCATTGACAGCAGGTTGGCTAGGATTAAAGGAACTCCAATGTTTAAACATGTAGAAGATGCAGAGATTCCGTTTAAATAAGTGGTTGCCAAAGAGATACATGGTGGTAGTTTCATATGTAGAGAAAGGACAGTTCATGGCACCCATACTACACACAACTTAACTTCTCTGGGTCTTAGCCAAGTTCAAGAATGAATTTAATGCCTCAAGATCAGAAGATGGGACTTTGTAACTTTGCTTCTGTCCTTTCACATCCATTATTTTTCTCCTTTGAAAGATTGAGGAAAATCTAATAAAAACACACTAAATACAATTCAAGGATAATTGAGAGCTAGAGTTGAAATGCAGCCTATAAATGTGGGACAAGAGAGCCAAGGAGATCCTTACATGGGGTCAAGAGAGTATGGTCACCTACAGCTTGGAACTAATGGAAGGTTCTGAGGGACATTATGGGGGTGAACAGCACTTGGAGAAATTCTCAGGACTCAGAGAATAACAATGGACTAGACTTTCAAAATCTGAGCACATGGAGTTGTTGACAAAGCTAAAACTGCAAAAACCCAAATGTCTCAAAATGAGCTAGAGACTCTATAAGGTGTCTCCAAAAAAACCCTGTAACTTCCAGAATAATGTTGAGACTATTTATAGGGTAGTTGGAAGTCCAGCAAAGGGCTGTTTTTCAGAGCAGACTGAGACCAAAGGCCAGTCCCTGGGTCTGCTAAATCAGAGTCACACGGGGACCATTTAAGAAATAAAAATGCCACAGCCTACTCCTAACAATGCCACGGCTGAGGTGACACCTGGAAATCTATCCATAAAAACACTTCTCAGGTGATTCTGAGGCTTAGCCAGGCTTGATGAACACTTTCTATACAACTCATAAATACAGAAAGATCTGTGTTTAATGATTCTAGATGGCAAAGTGCAGGTGGGGAGAGAAGGGGGAATGAACTGAGACCATCTTGGCAGTTGGTAATAGTCAATCGCTGAATATGGAGACTTTAAAAAATGCAGCACAGGAAAACAATTCTTGGCTGTGTGTTCTTCATGCCCAGCGTAATTAGGTCACTGCAGTGATGCCTAGTGATGCCTAGTGATGCCTAGTGATTTTCTCCAGACAAAGCCAGGAAATAGATCGTGTGCTGGCAATTCTAGTCGTAGCCAAAGTAGTCAGAATCAAGCAGTTCTCTATAATGTTCATATGCAGGCAGTAGAGATTTAGTTCTGACTGGATGTCATTAAAAGACACCATTTTTTTCAAAGTCTTTTGTTGGCAAAAGATGAGCTTTTCAATATTATTAGGTAATAGCATATGTATAGCTAATCATTTGTTTTTGAGTACCTATAATCGCACGTGTCCTGGTAGGAGGAAGGCAATGGGGGATTCCACTGTGAAGTGCAGAAGGCAATGTAAGGACTGAGATGAGGGATGGAGATTTGGAGATGCCACTCTGCTGCCTTCGAAGAGGCAGAAAGGGCACCGAGTGGAGAAATACAGCTCTGAGAACAGGAGAGGCTAGGAAGCTCTGCCTTCTGACACCTGCCCTTGGACCCAGCAAAATTGATCTCTGACTTCAGATTCCAGAACCACAAAAGAACGTATTTGTGTTGTTTTAGGTCACCAAGTTTGTGGTGATTTGTTATAGCTGCAGTAGGAAACAAATAAAAATCCTTGAATATAGTTGACTCTGCGGAGTAAAGGCCAACACGTTCTTGATATCAAGACACAGGTCTTCAGAGATGCGTTCTGACCCAAAATGTAGGGAATTCCCCCTTTTGTACTTTTCACTCTGTGACCTCAACGGCTAGAGTTTCAGTTGTTGTTGAGCCGTGTAATTTGGTTTATAAATGTATTCCACAGAGTGACTCAATCCTGGATAGATCAGGTCAGAGTTAGTGGTATCTTTAGCAATTAGCAATCAGTTAATTTCTCAGTACTTACTGAGCTGTATTGTGTGCCAGCAGGAGCATAGAAATTCACATCCCACAGTCTCCCCGGTCATAGAAACAGTATCCCCATTATTGTAGTGAACTGTAATTAGTAATAAAAGTTTCCCACCCACATTTGCCTTCTTACACTTTCCAAAATTTAATCCTGGTTTTGTCTCATGGAATTCTCCAGAAACCTACCATGTTCTGGGTTTGATCCATGGAGTATCTGAAAAATTATGTTTGCATTGAGTTGCCTCTTCCCTTGAGGACAAATTTCTAGTTCCTTTCAGCTTTCCTTTCAGCCGTGCTGTGCACTCTGAGAGCTGCGGGGGAGGGCTTTGCATCCTGCCCTGGATGCTTCTCACCTGATCTCTCACCAGAAGTCAGACCACAGGGGCGCCTGGATGGTGCAGTCGTTAAGCGTCTGCCTTCGGCTCAGGGCGTGATCCCAGCGTTCTGGGATCGAGCCCCAGTCAGGCTCCTCCGCTAGGAGCCTGCTTCTTCCTCTCCCACTCCCCCTGCTTGTGTTCTCTCTCTCTCTGGCTGTCTGTCTCTGTCAAATAAATAAATAAAATCTTAAAAAAAAAAAGTCAGACCACAATCCCAAGACCTATATTGTATGATAGGAAGAAATCAATATTGGTGTAAGAGATGGGTGGGGAAAACCCCTAGTTATTACTTTAGAATGAAAGCCCTTCGTATTGAACAAAAATCCAGATTTCTCACCGTGGGCAGACTTCAGGGATCTCTTCCCCCCTTGCCTTCTTAACTGCATTTCATGACACATCCTGCCAAACACTGCATTGCTAAATGAACTTAGTCTGCCAATTGCATCGTGCTCCCTCAAACCAATATGTTTGGGGTCATACTTCTTCCTAGGCTTGTATCTTTTCTAATGAAAGATTCTTTTTTCAAGATTCACAAAAGTGACAACTGCTCCAGGGGAGTTCTCTGACTCTTCAGAGCAAAAAATCCTCTTTTCCTCTTTTCCCTTAGCCTCATGTGTGTATCTCTGACCAAAGTTTGTGTGTGTGTCTGAGTCCTTCCTTAGACTGGTAACTTCTTTAAGGCAAAGACCATGCTTGTCTTTGTTCTCTAGATACTCCTAGGCCCTGGCACAGGGTGCAAATTGAACAAATTATTGTTCAATAAATGGTCTCCCTTCACTGATCAATATATCAGAAGTGCAGCATAAGTTCCTCTGGTAATGATTTTCACTTACCACAATTATAGCAATGAGGACAACTGAGGACAAGGGTAAGGCTCACTTATGACTTATGTCCGAAGATCAGAAGTGCCAAATCCAAGTTATTGGGACCACCTTGGACTACGTGACAAGGCGCTTTATCTGCTCTGACTCAGAAGATCGTCTGTTCATTTTAATTCAGTGCCTTCTTGACATTAAGAACTTGTGTTTATTTTCTCTCTTGTTGCCTCTGCAATCTGGCCCCAGTCCCTTGACTTATTTCTGACTGCCCTCTCCATTGTTCAGATAGGCCAGATGTTGGAATATGTCTCTATCTTGATGCTGCCACATGATGTGTTTTGTTGAATTGTTCATATTGTGTTGAATTGTTTGGCTTTCTTCATGTATTTCAAGCGTATGTACTGACGAGTGCTCAGTACGAGGCATACAAATAGCAGCATGCATGATAAATGTATACTGTGAGCAAGGCTAGGTTAACCCGGAAATAGGGAGTCAAAGCAGAATTATGGTTCAAGAAACACATGGTTAGTCTGAAAGATGAGAACAAAGGTACCACTAAAGTCATGTGGGCAGGCCAGACTCAGAGTATACAAGAAACATTAGAGTGAGATCCACAGGCAGGTCAAAAGCCGTCAAGAGAGGAGCCACAAGAACCCAATGAACAGATATGCGGGAAGGCCTGCAGGTGGTTGGATCAGAGCCAGGGAGGACTTGGTTTTACCCAAGAATCTATGAACTCCTTGATACTCCTTGTACTAAATATTAACAAGGCATTACTTGGTAGCTTATAAACAGTGCAGGCCCTTGGATCTCACCCAGGAACTAAATCACAATTGATATTTTAACAAGATCCCTGGATGATTTGCATGAGAACCACTGAACTAAGGTATTTCTCACAGGCAAATTCTAACAAGTGAAAATTTCTAGTGGGAGCATCTCATTGTGAAGATGTTATAAGGCTTATAAAGGACCTTTGTCTAGCAATCCTTCTCCATTAGAACATTAGAAATCTGCTTCTGGGCTGATGGGAAAAGGGGGAAGAGAACCCCATATCCCGAGAGCATGTATTCTAGCCCAGGTGTTGGGCTGTGTGCTGGGAACACAGGAGTTAGCAGGAGAGTCCCAGTTCCAGCCCCATGAAGACTACAGGCAATTGGGAAAAGATCTTCAATAAGTAACCATGGGACGGTGCGGGCAAAGTCGTGAGGGGAGAACAGGGTGCTTTAGGAGCACAGCAGTGGCGCCCACGTGTGCTCCTGGCCCTGCCCCAGTGCTGTGGCCGCCATGTCGGGCACTTCCATCTGTCTGCACTCTGGAATCTCTGGCTTCCTTGCCGCTTGTCCAGGAATACTATGACCACCTCTGTTCCCGAAGTTTCTGCTCTCTCTGCTATGTGGAAATCCTTCTGTTTATTTTATGTTCCCTCTTCATTGCATTAGTTCATTGTCTGCCCCAGACCCTCTCATCCCCAGCTTATGACGTCCTATTCCACTGAGCACATTCTCACTACCTCAGCTGCCTTTAAACATCCCTTCATATTTTCCTATTTGCTTGTTTTCCTCCCATTCTAGAGCCAAAGGTAACCTCCTTCCTTTGCAGGGCTGGCCTCCTCACCTGAGCCTCCTCCAAAGCCCTGTGAGCTTTCCTATTAACTTTCCTGCCCCTCTTGGTAGCATCAGTCTGCTCCTCCATGTTTACTTCTTCCCAGGCTTTCCTATGCACAGATGCTCGTCCCACCTACAGATATTTTGAGCAGATCTTGAGCTTCCCTCTATCTTTTAATCCACAAAAACTTCCTTACACCAAACTTTGTCCACTGGAAATGCATTTGGAATTTAGGATAGGGGCCACAAAATGTATCTATGTTTCTATTTCTTCACCACCAAGATTTATTCCCCTCTTCTTGTCTTCTTTTTTTTTTAAATTTTTTAATTTATTTATTCGACAGAGATAGAGACAGCCAGCGAGAGAAGGAACACAAGCAGGGGGAGTGGGAGAGGAAGAAGCAGGCTCATAGCAGAAGAGCCTGACTTGGGGCTCGATCCCATAACGCCGGGATCACACCCTGAGCCGAAGGCAGACGCTTTAACCGCTGTGCCACCCAGGCGCCCCCCCTCTTCTTGTCTTCTGACTATTATCATCAGTATTAGTCACGGGATTGCCATCAGCTTCCCTCTCTCTGCTCTGCCATTGTGGAAAACATCTCCAGACAGTCACGTGTCTCTTCCAAGAACCTTGGCCTCCCACAAGCAAATCCCACTTCTACCACATATGAGTCATGTCAGATGGGTGACACACCTAGCCATTCACCCTCAGATCCCATCCCTGTAATAGTAGGGTAATAAATATGCTCGTGTCATTTGGTCACTATAAGGGTTAAGCAAGTTAATCTTTTTAAAGAGTTTAGCAGATTAATGTACAAAGTAACTACTCATAAATGTAAGCTATTAGTAATTTTTAGCCAACCCCTATCTCGTATTGAGGTAAGTCGAAGGTGTGTAGGTAAGTCAAATCATTAATCCTGTGTCCCGCATATAATTCATAATCAGTGGTAGGGATCGGGCTGTCTTCAGGTGGTCTCTACAGATACTAGGGTCATGGTACTTGTCTCTCTCAGACTAATTCATGGTGTGTGAAGTACAGCTATTACCATCTTTTTATAAAGTCACCGTAAATATTAACTGGGAAGTTGTGTGTCCAGCACTGAGCAGAGTGCATGATAGGCATGTAAATGTTGGGTGCTGTCATCCTCATCAACCCTGCCATCATTCCTGGCCCCTGGCACCATCTCACAGAAAGGTTTTCTTGTGTGGGATCTCCCAGTAAGCAAAGCAAGTGGCTCATTTTTAGTCAACATCAGTGATTCCCTTTTTGAAAATCACTTAGGATTGGTTTCAACTCCCACTTTCCATTTCCTTCTTTTCTGACTTATCTTCCTCCTTTCATCTCTCATGTAATCATTTCCTGCAATTCTTCAAACTTTTTATCTCAAAAATACCACCTATTTTCTAGGCTTTGATATTTCCATATACATTATTCATACTTCTGCCCTTGATCCCTATCCTAAGGACTACAAACATTTCTAAATCCATGCAGGAATTTTCCTTCCCCACATCTGATAAGCTCTCCACACTAAACACCTCATTTTACTAAAACACCCTCCCCCCCAAGGCTTCTGTTTACTTTTTCAAAGCCATCATTATCCCAATGCTTCTAATTTTTCAATATAATCATTTGATCAATCCCATTGACTATTCCCCTACACCGTTTCCTGCATGCCTCCATTTCCGCAGTCTGACTGACAGCAAACAGAGGATCCCAGCCAGTTAGGTGACAGAGAAATGGGGGACCGTGCACAGGTCCCCAGCCCTCCCTCAGTGCACCAGCGTGGACTGAAACTCCATCCGCAAGTGAGAGCTGCCTGCAGGGAGGAAGAAGGCACAGCAACTATCATGACCCATTGCCATGATGGAAACCAGGAGTTTAAAATCAAATATGCACAGTTTGAAATGTTGGCCTCCTAGCACAAATCGGGTAAAGACTGTGTGTGTGACTTCCACCGGTAGATAAGACCTTGAACCAGGTGTTGGTAAAATGGCAGCAAAGATGTCATTTCTACCTCAACATTGAAGTCTAGAGACACTCTCAGAGGAGACAGTGTGTGGCACAGGGGCAAGTGGATTTTCCAGAAAGCAGGCAAATGATAAACATAAAATGCTCTTTGCTGGTCTGATAATTTTCAACTCACTAAAACCTATGGTGCTATAAAGACTTGATGTCAAGCATATGACTGAATCACTTTTTCAAGTTTCCAGAATTTCATAAAGCATCACATGAGGAGTCTGGGTTCTAGAACCATCTGGGTTCATGTATCGAAGCATACTGTATGTACATACCATCCAACTGTGTTTTGAACACAGTTTTACGCACTTAGCAGAAGGATATCTCACTTCACTTAGTTATTTTTTAGACTAGCAGTGATCTTACATTATCCTATAAATTATAATAAACAGGAAATAGAAACAATAATAAACATAACTGATTTGTCCTAGATACACAACTATGACCAAACATTAATTCATTTTAGGCTATTCACATTCATCCTGGTGAATATTACTTATAACTGGTCATCTTGAAGTAAAGTGACAGGAAACAATATATTAAGAATAACAATACTCTTGTTAAATATAACAACAAAATATAGTGTATGGATAAAAAAAACAAAAGTCAGTAACTTCAGTGAATTTGATAGTTTTATTTGGTTTATTTTTGGTAAAATCATTCAAAGTAGATATATGATTTCATATATTTTTAAAACTGTAATTAGGTGATTAGATGTTGAAATTTTATGGAGTCTATGCTGAGTACTTTCTGTAGTTTATGAAGATAAACAACATGCAAACTCTGCCATCATGGAAATTTTAATCTATTTGTGATATCAGTACATACAGTCATAAATTTAATAACATGAAAGTTAAATGATAATATTTGGTAATAATTTTATACATGCCTGTATAATGAAAACTAAATGCCTAGTGAAAAATAAAAACCAATATTATTAGCCCTGTGATTTCAGAAAGAGAATGCGTGTACTTCCCTTAGCAGATGGCCCGCATGGGGAATGAAATGATGTAAAATGCTGGATAGATGAATAAACATCAAATGGCAGAATAATATCTAGAATGCGTTTTTTCCACAAATAAACCAAAACATATATATTTTTAGTTATACAAAGTCAGGTATAAGTAAGATAATTTTCGTGTTTAAATATAGCATGAAGAGTTTTTTTTTTCCCAATTTCCAAGTTCCAAAAAATGTTATCCATCCCCAAGTAAACCATAAATAGGATGGTTTATTATTAAAGAGCACCGAGTCTGTGAAAATCCTTGTGTGAGGCTGTGAAGATATGAGTGAGGAGACAGACACATCCCCTATGAACTTGCCATTCTACTATGGAAGGCAACAGGACACATGGTTTGAACAATGTTTGATCTCATGGAGGAAAATAAATGGCTTATGTTCATGGATGGTAGGTGTAGACAGCTTTGTGTGTGGAGAATCAGGGAAGGCCCCCTGCGGTTGAGTAAGAGTCAGCGAGGGAATGCAGAAAACACGGCGAGAGAAGACCAAGAACAAAAGCCCAGAGACTAGACAGCAAGAACAGTGTCATGAACTAATGGGGTTAGAAAGACAATCGATACTTTTAACATTCTTGTGGACATGTTGAAAGGAAAACATATATCCTGAAGTAAAACAAAATGTCAGAGATTTACACCTCATTTGTTTAAAAATATGTTTAAGAGAGCTAAATGGAAAGATTCTTAATTTATTACTGAATGGATGAAAAAGTTGCTACAGGCTGTACTGTGCCCCACTTTTCTCAGCTGAGCAGCTCAGCAAACATTTACTCAACCACCACGGTGAGTCAGACCCAGTGCCTGCTGAGGAGGACACTGGGACACAAATGACCACTGATGATGTGATTTTATTTATATGAAATGTCTGGAATAAGCAAATCCGTAGAGACAGAGTAGTGGTTACCAGTGGTGGAGGCATTGAGGAAAAGGAAGTTAATACTAACTAGTACCCGATTGCTTTCACTTGGTGTGTTTCTGAGGCTTATTCGTGTTCTGTAGGAGTAGAATCACTGGGTCATGTGGTGAATGCTTAACTTTTTGAGGAACTACAAAACTCTTTTCCAAAGAGGCTGCTTACATTCCCACCAATATTCCCACCAACAATATATGAGGGTTCTGATTTCTCCATGTCCTCACCAACCTCATCACTGTTCTTGACGACTCTAGCCATCCAAGTGGTTGTGAGTTGGTATCTCATTGTAGCTGTGAGTTTCATTTCTCTAGTAATGAAGGATGAACATCTTCTCGTGTGCTCATTGGCTGTTAGCATACCATCTTTGGATAAATGTCCACTCTGATCCTTTGCTCATTTTGTCATTGAGTTACTTGTCTTTTTACTTGCTGAATTGTAAGAGGTCTGCACACATATTCCAAACTCGAGTTCCTTCTCAGGATATGATTTGCAAGTATTTTTCCCCACGCTGTGGATTGTCATTTCACATTCTTGAACGGGTCCCTTGAAGCACAAGTGTTTTCAATATTGATGAAATTCAATTTTTCTAAGTTTTCTTTCATTTCTTGCACTTTCACTATCATATCGAAGAAATTATTTCCTAATCCAAAATTATGAAGATTTATCCACATGCATTCTTCTGAGAGTTATAGTTTTAGCTTTTACATTTAGGTCTTAGGTCCACTGGAGTTAATTTCTGCATTTGGTGAGAAGTGGGCATCCAACATCATTATTTTGCATGTGTATTTTCAGTTTCCCAGTGCTATTTGTTGAAAAAAGCATTTTTTTCATTCTTGAGTTTTCTGCTCAAACTTGAAAAATGCATTATGAATAGACTTGTTTCTGAAATCTCAGTTCTGTTCTGTTAATGAATATGGTTTCCGTTAACCAGTAATACCCAGTCTTGATTACTGCAGCAGGTTATTAAATTGGGTATTGGAAGTCCTTTAACACTGTCCTTTTTAAGATTGTTTTGACTATTCTAGGTCTCCTGTCTTTCCCTATGAATTTTATTTTATTTTTTTAAAAAAGATTTTATTTATTTATTTGACAGAAAGAGAGACAGACAGTGAGAGAGGGAACACAAGCAGGGGGAGTGGGAGAGGAAGAAGCAGGCTCCCAGCGGAGGAGCCTGACCGTGGGGTCGATCCCAGAATGCCGGGATCAACCCCGAGCCGAAGGCAGAGGCTTAACGACTAAGCCACCCAGGCGCCCCTTTCCCTATGAATTTTAAGGCCAGCTTGTCTACTTCTGCAAAAAATGCATTTGAGATTCATGAATCATATGCTTCACTTTAGTTGACAGTTTTCCTGTTAGCTTGCTTTGTTTTTCTCTTTGTGTGTTGAGACCTTGAGAGGAGTCATTGGCACCCACCAACGTGATTCGCCGGTGATCCTAGCATAATGCCTGGTACGTATAGCAGTTATTCAATACACTGTTTTTGAGTTGAGCTTATCAAAGTGGGATAATTCGACTATTGGAGAAATAAATAAAGATTTATTACTATATCAGCTTATGCTGTTATCGTTTAAGAAACTAATGGAATTGAGCCACTGCTGTGAATATTTTAGCAAATTTACTTCAATTCACTTTCAACATTATACAGCATTATTTCAAAACTGACAGGTTATGTTCATATGTATTTTGTTTCTGCAGAACTGAAGCCCAAATCGGGTAAGTGGACAGTAAGGGGCCACAGGTTAAGCAGTCATGAAGCTGAGCCTAGAAGTCAGCATTTTTACTGCACAAACTTCTCTAACTGAAGGTTACAGTTTATAACCACAAGTTTCCAGATCAAACAGGATTCCTGTAATAAATACAATTTGTATTCTCCTTGGAGGAAATTTCATCTAAAACTGTTAAAAGCCCCTTTGGAGCAGACTTCCTTTGCCTCTTTTCAGAAAAGTGACAGTTCACATTGAACAATAATCACATGCGGTAAATTCAGAGGCACCGCCAGCAGCCAGCCCGCCTTCTGTCCTGCTCCTCAGGGAGGAAGGGGTGTTATCTGGTGAGGAGTTCTGCTTGGTAATGCACTTGTATGTCCGTAGTTCTTGTAGGACAGGGAATTTTTTTTTTTTTGCAAGGGATCATTTGAAAAAGTTAACTTTGGATTTCAGAGATTGTAATTTATTATTATTAAATTATTAATAAATACCCAGGGTCTATTTTTCACCTCTGTTAATGAACAAATATATAAGTTTTGCACTATTGAACATGGATTTGCAAAGTACGTCTCCAGGTGGAGGCTCTGATTTAAATAATTGCTTTACGTTTTTACTGAATCCAAAGATTAATCTTATGGAATGAGCTCACTAACATGAAGCTCAAAATACTGTCTCAGCATCTCCAGTGCTTCTTTTTTTTTCCCCCAAAGGATAGTTATGTAGTGCAGAACTGAAAAATGATATTAAGGGGGATATTACAGCCCTGAGGTCTCTCTTCTCTCATAAAGGAAGCATCCGATTTTTATAATCCTAGAATGTTAGCTTCCCATGTCTCAATACACACACACACACTTTTATTTTGAAAGTGAAAAATTAAGATTTTAAGTGTATGAGCTTATTAGAATGAACATGAAGTTTGTTCCCACCATCCCACCAAGAAAAACCCTGAATATGAATTTGACTAAAAGTAACTCTATAAGAAGTATTGACTCAACTATAGCCTAGGCTTTGTCTCCACCTGTGGCAGCGCCCTATGAGAAATTGCATTGACTTCTGTTTGCACGTCATTCCAGGACTGTGATGAGGAAATAGTCTTAAAAGTCGAAGCATAAAGTTGAGTAACTTTCCAAACAGTCCTGAATATTTCACCAGAAAAGCAGCTGTGAAGCAATAAAAGAAAACCAATTGCTTGGTCTCTTTATTTCTAGTTAGACCCAAATGGATATGGCTCAGTGCCTCAGAAAGAACTTCGTAACTCTGGTCAGTGGGGTCTGGAGGTCAGCTATCCCAGCCTCTCTCTCTGCCACTGGCTGCCTGGTCACAGGACATCTGTGTTTCTGGGGTCTTCAGAGCAGGTGATCTAGTGGCTATCATTTATTTCTTTTTTAAACTATTTTATTTATTTATTTGAGAGAGTAAGAGAGAGAGAGAGAGAGCACACAAACAGCGGGAGCAGCAGAGGGAGAGGGAGAAGCAGACTCCTGGCTGAGCAGGGAGCCTGATGTGGCACTCGATCCCAGGACCCCGGGATCATGACCCGAACCGAAGGCAGATGCTTAACCGACTGAGCCATCCAGGCACCCTGAATCTATCATTTCTAATTACACTATTAGAACATTAAAATTAACCTCTATTTGTAACCAGCTCCATTAATTTCTTGTGTAACCTTAGAAAAATTACTGAAATCTTAAGACTCCGTTTCTTCCTTTGTTAAATGTGGATGATGAAGTCGTTGGTCTGTGAGAGCAGGTTTGGGGTTTCTCTCCCAGTGTGGTGCAGCCCAGTTCTTACATCTACGAACAAGTTTCTTAGCTGCTGTGTGCTCCAGATTCTGCAAGAGGATATAGAACAAGTACTGTCTTGTAGAGTTGATGTGATGATTAAATAAGCTGGTGGTTAAATAAGCTGGTGTGCATCAAGCTTTCCAAATTTTGTATGAAATGTGAATAAATGTAACTCATCGTTACCTATTTGAGCCAATAAAACAGCTAATAGATAGGAAGCATCCAGCCCAGTGCCAGGTTCATAATAAATGCATTATAACTACTAACTGTCATTATTATCAGCTTTTCTCTATTGACTATCTTTGGTATTCTTGATAGTATTAAAAACAAATAAAATATTCCATTTGGGGAAAAAAAGTACTTTTAACAAATAAAATTCTAAAAGATGGTGATTGAATTAAAATTCCATGTTAAGGGTATATTGATGTCTAAATAAGGTTTAACACATCACACGCCACTGGGTGTTATATGCAACTGATAAATTATTGAATAGTATATCTGAAACTAATGATATGCTATATATTGGCTAATTGAATTTAAATAAAAAATAATATATTTATAAATGATCACAGGATAATTTATTATCTCCCAGAAACTGAGGTAATAAATGCTTGTAGTTTTAAGCTGCAAAATAAATAAATAAAGTTTAATATCCACATAAAACCTTGATAAAATTAGATAGTATTTTCTCCTGTTCAACAATAATACAACTTAATTCAATTCTCTGATTATTTTTTAGATATTGTTAATTCCCATCCCTTTGTTTTCTAACGTTTTATTTAGAAAACTACACCGATATTTTCTATTTTCCTTCTGTAGAGTTAGGACAACCTATCCCAAAACTGATTTTTCCTTTGAAAGAAAATCTTCAGTATTATATTTTATGAAACAAATTCTTCAAATCTTTGTTATTGTTACTTTCATATTCTACTTCTCTTTTTTTCTTTCTTACCTAAAACGAAGTGTTAAAATTAGGCTCTTAATCATAGCTATTACCATACCTGATTATTTAAGATAGATAGACAAGGATGACATGTTTAAGTGATAGCCATTGTAATTAAAACAAATGGATCCTCCACGGTAACTTCATCTTTAGTCAAAGAAGCGTCTTTGGAGCTGATTCAAGAGACAGTCCTTTGCCATTAAAGGTCTTTCCTCTTCTGTCTCTAAATTCATTTCTCTTTCTCTATCCTCATTTCAGGAAAACTTCTTATAATGGTGGCCATTTAGTGTAGATGTGGTTGACACAATCTAGAGTCTTAATGAGTCTGGCACAGCTGGGTCAAGTCAACAGACCCCATCAGTTCTGCCCAAGCGTGGTCCTCGGCCGGCGGCTGTGAGCTGCCTGCTGCCGCCACACGGTAGGTAAGGGCTCATCTCAAGGACGAAAATCAGCTTCATCATGAACAACAGGTAAGCTTAGTGCACCAGGCTGTCTCAGTGGAGGAAATACTACGTTGATTCTCGTTATCCACAAAGGTTGAGAATTACTGATACAAATCACACTCTCTTGGCTATGATCACAAGCCATTTTGGCAACGCACCAAAGGGTAAAGTTTTTATTTTTTGTTTTGTTTCTTGGTTTTAGTTCAGTCAGGGTCACGGCCAGACTCGGGACTTCACGTGAGCAGAATTAAGTGAACAATGCGAGACAGGGGAGCCCCCAGGCTGTCCCCAGTGGGGGAAGTGCTTACAACTCTGCAGCCTGAAAAGTCAGGGGCAGGGAGATCTAGGGCTAGAACTGGGGCCAGAGAAAATGGGTCACATTGACTGGGCTAGTGGCTGTGGGCAAAGGAGGGAAGCCACTGTGACCAGCAAGCCAGCAGTCAAGGGTGAGGGAAGTGTCTTCAGTGTTCTCTACCACATTACAGGGACGTTTGGGGGATCATAGGTCATGAAGGGGATCTAACTCATAATAAAATATTTGACAACAACACAGAGCTTACTGAACCCCTCCATCTGGGATTTTTAATAATGTACATGGAAGATCAAAGTGGGCTTTGAAACACCATCATAAGTGCAGCAAACACTAACAGTTAGATATCCCCCAACACTCATCCTTCCCTGTTCCCTTGTAAAATAGAAACACCATGTTTTAACAGAGCAAATGGCTGCTCATGTAGTCTCTAGCTCTTCTGGACCTCCTTGGTAATAGGTGTTTCCATGTAGCTGACTTCTGTCCAGGTGAGTGTAAACTAAAGCAATATGTGTAAATTTAGACTGATGTCCTTAAAAAAGGGGGGGAAAAAGCTTACCTCCCAGCTTCTGTTTCTTCCTTATTAGGGCCTGCATATGAGTGTGGCTGTGGGGACCCAGCTCAGAGCGTGTAGACCAGGAAAACACCCCTAGAGGGCTGCAGGACAAGACGGAAGGGCCTCTGTTCCCGGGGTCCTTCCAGAACAAAAGCCCCATCAGTGTGTGTGTGTGTGTGTGTGTGTGTGTGTGTGTGAGCGAGACAGAGAGAGAGAGAGAGAGAGAGAGAGAGAGAGAGAGCTAGACAGACAGAGGGTGGACAGCACCAAAGAAAATTTCAGAGGCAACATCATACAGTCAAAAGCTTGCACTCCAGGACCACCTAAGAGGAATCTGGAACTTGGGTCTATATCCACTGTGTTGCCTTTTTTTAATGACTTAACCTTTCTGCAACTCAGTTTCCTTCTCTGGTAAATGAGGGGCAAATGCCCTGAAGTGTCGTGATGAAAATTAGCTAACACGTGGAAAGTTGTAATCACAATGACTGACTCATAAAACCCACTAGTGTTACTTTCATTAGCAGTATCAATGTCATGAACCAAGTATTTTGATTAACCGATTATTATTTATAATAATGAGTGATATTGCGTCTCTCCATTCGGCATGGCTAACATGGAATTGCTGTAGACACATCGTGAAATACAAATCTTCTTAGAAGACACTAAGAATTTCATAAGGAAAACAAGAAGATAGGCAGGTGAGAAGGAAAGAAGCCACATGGCTTCTTTAGTTCCCCTAGGACATACTTTAAAAGATAATGTGGGAGGCACAGCACCAGACAAGTGTCAAGCACACAGTGATGTGGCAGGTGCCAAGGTCACACCGAAGGCCTCAGAGACAGGAATGCCTCCCAACGGACATTACACCAGACAAGGGCCTGAGGTAAAGAGACCTTAAAATCTGTTTGCTTTCTGCCAGCAAACCTCCTAAACACAGTTTTGTAAACCACAGCAGGCCAGCTGTTTTCAGGGAGGAAGGGCGATTCCCTAACGCTCTGCATGATGGCAGGTCACGTGTGTATGAGGCTCTGACGACCAGCTGATTCCAGAAGTCACCCGGCTCTTTGCTGTTCACTGAGCTGGGGTTCCTTCCCGCGAACTTTCTGGAGCTTGAGGTAACCAAAGCAGATGAGAGTCGGTAAGAGAAAAGTGATGAATTCCAGACCATTAGTACCATAGCTGGTGAAGCCTGCATGGGGCCCAGGGGTGTGGACCCAGGTATAGGACAAGTAAGCCCAGAGCTAAAGCCATGAACGTGTGTTTCCTGTAATCGTAATATGTAACACTTACTTGCCTCCTTTTCTAAGAATTCTTTTAATTCTTAAAAAAATTAACTGAGAAATAGACTATTTCATAATCAGAAGATGCTTTGAAAACCATTCAGAACCCTGCTTTGCCCCTCGCCCATACTGGTCTCCATTTTACAGACACAGAAGGGGAGGCTGAGGAAAGATACACTGCTTGTTAGTCACACAGCCAGGCCCTCAAAGCACCAGGACCAACGTCCATACATGACCATACAGCAGTGTTCTGAATTTGAATTATTGAGCAATGATGAAAACGTATTTTCAAAGTGATAATTTCAAATACCAATTTCTATGTCCTAGACTTTCTACTCTTTCCAAGAATAAGACAAAAAGGCATTTAGAACTATACAGCATCATTTGACAGAGGACTCTAGATCCACAGATTTTGACAGTATGGTAATAATAGTGGTAATCATGATATAAGGGAGCTTAGTACTAACAATATAAGGGTACTCATGCATTTTGAAGCTGGGACCACTGGAAATGCTTATTGGAAAGAATTGGGAATGGGAATTGTGTAAATAGTTAAAATTTAAAAAGCCAGGACATACCTTTTTTTCTTTAATGAAAATCATTGAAAGATAGTATTGAGATCCTCTGTAGTAATTTTATGAGGAAAATGGTAAATTGGCTCCACGTAGAATTTGCCTTTAGTCTGGAAAATTTCCAGGTGGGAAATAGTTTATAAGAAGGCTAATAAAGAGAGAAGAAAACAGTCAAAATATAACCTAGACCCTGGTGGAGGAGTTCCTACATGTTGTAATACATCCAAAATGAGTCAAAGAAGCTTCAATTGTCTTGAAAGTTAAGATGTTGAATGAGACATACCCAGAAGGTAGTTGACCTGAATCTTGCATGCATTAAATACAGACCAAAGCGTTAGGGTCCCACTGAGTTTGGGAAGAATTATTAATGTGTAAGTGTTCTCCACCCTCCTTCTCTCGTATTAGCTGAGTATAATTCATTGGTTGCCTGCTGAGCTTCTCCCTCTTCCTCATGATATGCAAATAATTCTGACTTGGAGGTTGAATGATAACCACACAATGGGTAAAAAAAAAAAAAACTCTTTCGCTTCCTCTTTCTCTTCATTTTTCTTTCTCTTTCTCCTTTTGTATCTTTCCATTATCATCTCCCTGAGCAATGTAAGCCACTGGGTAGGGCCAACCAAGACACATGATTGCACAGAATCAGAGAGGAGAATCAGAGCCCCAGCAAGTAGAGAGGACCAACAGAGGGATGGATCCCGGATGCAGTGTAAAGCTCAAGGAGGGAAGAGCATCATGTAGGAGGGCTGTCTGGCTCTAGAGTGTTGAACCTCGAGCAATGTGAGGAGGACACCAAGACAAAGATGAGTATAGCCCAGGACAGAGATTCCAGGAATGCACAGGAGGAAGTGATAACCATGCAGGAGGTGAGAGCAGTGGGAGAAGCCCAGTTGTGGTGAAGAGGCCACCTCAATGGAAGAGGATGTGTAGCAGCCAGGGGAGATTGGTTATATGCAGGAAATGTGATCAAATACATATTTTAAGGACAGAGGAAGCCATATTCTCACTATCAGAGAATGGATGTACATATGTGGAAAGGAAGGAAACTAGGGCCAACCCTATTTGAATTGGAAGTGTCAGTATGAGCTCATGCTTTCAATAGGTAAGATAGATGATTGATGATAGATAGATAGATGATAGATAGATGATAGATAGATAGATAGATAGATAGATAGATAGATAGATGATAGATAGATAGATAGATCAATCCAGATATCCATATACCAGTTCTCTGTATGGCTGGACCTATATATCTAGATATTCTTATAATGGTACATGAAGTATTATATTCTTATTCGCAGAGGGTGGCAAAAGAAAGAACAAATCTCGAGTTAATAACTTATAGGCGATTGTCCTCCAAGTATTTTGCAGAGTCCAGTGCTTCTCATTCAGCTAATTTTCACACCCCTCAGGTCAGAAATTGATAGACTCCATTTAAAGGAAAATGGTAGGAAGATAAACGATCTTCCCAGCTGCCCCAGGCTTTATAGTCCATGGCAGTCTTGAATTACTAGGTACTCATAGAACCTCATGACGTTAGATTGATAGGGATGGTATGAAGTCGCTGCAAAGATACTGATTAAAGCTAACAAAATGGATAAAAGAGTGCCCAAATGTATTTAAAGAGCAAGATCTTCTTGAGAAATAATATGAAGCTCCTTAATAGTTAGAAATTTTCATCTCATTTTAAAGTTAGAATTGAAATCAGCAAAAGAAGATCTTACACAATAACTCAAAAATAGAAAATTTGGGGGATAATATACTAGAAAAAAATTTGAACCTCAATCAGTCAGCTACTCTTCAGGAGAAATTCATGAAGCACTTACAATTCCATTTGACCCTTTAAGCAGGTGGTACATTAAAATGACACTGAGGGGGGAGAATGACGTGGGAGTTTGGGGGATGGAGGACACGTCTTCCTGTCAGCCCACATCCTCACATGGAGGAACCAAGAGCATTGAGACAAGCCAGTGCTGGAATCAGAGAAATGGGTTCCAAGGAGCCTCCTCAACATCTCTCCTAGTGTCTTTCCGCCAAAATCTGTGGTTTCCAAAAATAACAAGTGTCTTTCCCCTAAAGTCTATGTTTTCCAAAAACAGCATCCCATCATTTTTCCTCCACTGTTGCACATGTCTGTGACCCTCCACTGAGCAGTTTTTGGTGGAAAGTCTGGGGTGAGTGAGCTGTCCTAGGGATGGTCGCTTTTAGAGCTCGTGATGGTTTTTGAAGCTATACTGTTTATCCGGGGTCCTTTGTGACGGTGGTAACTGACTCAATAAGTTTTACAGGCATATCATCCCACATTTTCTTCCCCATTCCAAACCTAAATAAGAATGAATGATAGGTTACTGGAGCAAACGCTTTTCTCCTAAGCCCCAAAAATCCTAGATCCCAGTGTTACTAAATATTCATGTACCAGTTGGTACCAGAATAGATGAAAAAGAATTTTCCTGCAGTGTTCACAGTTCATGTGCTACTTAGAATATATCTTATAGGCAATCAACTTTATGTAACCAAATAGAATTCAGGAGTGTTCAGGAGTGAACACTATAGAGGACACGGCTCTCTAGAACCACTGACAGACACTGACCCTTCGACAGGGAAGAATGGCAAGAAATAGGCTAAGTTTCTCCTTCCTCCCACGTATGCTAACCATACTTTAAAGAAGTGCTCTTTCTGTAGGTATGAGGAGGTTTCTATTAGAGCAATTACTTATTTTTATTAATGATTTTTTATTATATTATGTTAATCACCATACAGTACATCCCCGGATTCCGATGTAAAGTTCGATGCTTCATTAGTTGCGTATAACACCCAGTGCACCATGCAACACGTGCCCTCCTTACTATCCATCACCAGTCTATCCCATTCCCCCACCCCCTCCCCTCTGAAGTCTTCAGTTTGTTTCTCATAGTCCATAGTCTCTCATGTTTCATTCCCCCTTCTGATTACCCCCCTTTTCTTTATCCCTTTCTTCCCCTACCGATCATCCTAGTTCTTATGTTCCATAGATGAGAGAAATCATATGATAATTGTCTTTCTCTGCTTGACTTATTTCACTTAGCATTATCTCCTCCAGTGCCGTCCATGTTGCAGCAAATGTTGAGAATTCGTTCTTTCTGATAGCTGAGTAATATTCCATTGTATATATGGACCACAGCTTCTTAATCCAGTCATCTGTTGAAGGGCATCTCGGCTCCTTCCATGATTTGGCTATTGTGGACAATGCAGCTATGAACATTGGGGTGCATATGGCCCTTCTCTTTACTACGTCTGTATCTTTGGGGTAAACACCCAGTAGTGCAATGGCTGGGTCATAGGGTAGTTCAATTTTTAACTTTTTAAGGGACCTCCACACTGTTTTCCAGAGTGGCTGTACCAACTTGCATTCCCACCAACAATGTAGGAGGGATCCCCTTTCTCCACATCCTCTCCAACAATTGTTGTTTCTTGCCTTGTCTATCTTTGCCATTCTAACTGGCGTAAGGTGGTATCTCAGTGTGGTTTTGATTTGAATTTCCCTGATGGCTAATGATTTTGAACATTTTTTCATGTGTCTGTTAGCCATTTGTATGTCTTCATTGGAAAAGTGTCTGTTCATATCTTCTGCCCATTTTATGATTTGTTTATTTGTTTCTCGTGTATTGAGTTTGAGAAGTTCTTTGTAGATCTTGGATACCAGTCCTTTATCTGTGGTGTCCTTTGCAAATATATTCTCCCATTCCGTGGGCTGTCTCTTAGTTTTTTTGACTGTTTCCTTGGCTGTGCAGAAGCTCTTTATCCTGATAAAGTCCCATAAGTTCATTTTATCTTTTATTTCTCTTGCCTTTGGAGATGTGTCGTGAAAAAGGTTGCTCTGGCCGATGTCATAGAAGTTGTTGCCTATGTTCTCCTCTAGAATTTTGATGGATTCCTGTCTCACATTGAGGTCTTTCATCCATTTGGAGTTTATTTTTGTGTATGGTGTGAGAGAGTGGTCAAGTTTCATTCTTTTGCATGTAGCTGTCCAATTTTCCCAGCACCATTTATTGAAGAGACTGTCTTTTTTCCACCGGATGTTTTTTCCTGCTTTATCAAAGATTAGTTGCCCAAAGAGCCGAGGGTCCATTTCTGGGTTCTCTATTCTGTTCCATTGGTCGATGTGTCTGTTTTTGTGCCAGTACCATGCTGTCTTTGTGATCACAGCTTTGTAGTACAGCTCGAAATCCGGCATTGTGATGCCCCCAGCTTTGTTTTTCCTTTTCAACAGTTCCTTGGAGATTCGGGGCCTTTTCTGGTTCCATACAAATTTAAGGACTATTTGTTCCAGTTCTTTGAAAAATGTCCTCGGTATTTTGATCGGGATAGCATTGAAAGTGTAGATTGCTCTGGGTAGTATGGACATTTTAACTATGTTAATTCTTCCAATCCATGAGCATGGAATATTTTTCCATCTTTTTATGTCTTCCTCAATATCTTTCAAAAGTGATCTATAGTTTCTAGGATATAGGTCCTTTACGTCTCTGGTTAAGTTAATTCCAAGGTAACGTATGGTTTTTGGTGTTATTGTAAATGGGATGGATTCCCTAATTTCTCTTTCTTCAGTCTCGTTATTCGTGTATAGAAATGCAACTGATTTCTGGGCATTGATTTTGTATCCTGCCACCTTACTGAATTGTTCTATAACTTCTAATAGTTTGGGAGTGGATTCCTTTGGGTTTTCCATATAGAGTATCATGTCATCTGCAAAGAGAGACAGTTTGACTTCTTCTTTGCCGATTTGGATACCTTTGATCCCTTTTTGTCTTCTGATTGCTGTTGCAAGGACTTCTAGTACTATGTTGAATAATAGTGGCGAGAGTGGGCATCCTTGTCGTGTTCCTGATCTTAAGGGAAAGGCTTCCAGCTTTTCCCCATTGAGAATAATGCTTGCAGTAGGCTTTTCATAGATGGCTTTTATGAGATTGAGAAATGTACCCTCTATTCCTACACTCTGAAGGGTTTTAATCAGGAAAGGATGCTGTATTTTGTCAAATGCTTTTTCTGCATCAATTGAGAGGATCATATGGTTCTTGAGTCTTTTCTTGTTGATATGATGTATCACATTGATTGATTTGCGAGTGTTGAACCATGCTTGCATCCCAGGTATGAATCCCACTTGGTCATGAATGGATAATCCTTTTAATGTACTGTTGGATTCTATTAGCAAGGATCTAGAGCAATTACTTATTTTTAGATATAAATTCTGAAAAAAAAATAGCTACATGGACAAAGCTCTAAAAGCAAATGGGATGAAGTGAATAAAGAACAAAGTGTGTGCTGACTTTGATGAAAGTAATGCCTGAGCAGAGAGAGCTGTTAAGGATTGGGCTTATTTTTGAATGAATTGACCAAAGCCCTCTCACTGCGGCAGTGAGAGAGAAGGGGACTTTAAAGGACGCTGCCCCGGGGTGGTCTGGGGCTCTTCAGTGTTCAGTAAGTGATTGATTGCCTCTCTGAGTACTAGAGATATAAAAACCTTGATTAATAGTAAGTTCTAAAAAGTTCCTGTGGGATCCTAATCTTGTAATCAAGGTGTGGGAAGCACATGACCAGAGATTTAATGAATTTGCAGAACAGTTATCCTAATACTGATTGTACTTTAGGGACCAGTTTGGCTGGTGTCACCCATGTAACCATCCCTAGGACTGAGCTGGTGCTATCATTCCGTTGGTTATCTAGACCAGAGAATTTAAGCACCAAGACTGTGGTGATCTCCCTGAAGTCACAGAAATGGTGGAGTTCACATCACCGTCTTAAAGTTCTGCTTCCTAACTGTGGTCTTTTCCTGCCATATCATGCATCAGGCTGTTCTTTCTTTTCTTTCTAAGAAAATCTAATGAGATTGCCATGCTGTTGTTTGAATCAGTTAAATGAGATACTGGCTTTATAATTATCTTACTTTGACCCTGCTGCTTAGAGAAATTTTTGTTAATAAAAAGCAAATATGGAGTTTCATGACTTTTCAAACATTTTTTTTTAATTGGGAACTGTAACATAAAAACAAAAAACCTGGGGCGCCTGGATGGCACAGTGGTTAAGCGTCTGCCTTCGGCTCAGGGTGTGATCCTGGCGTTATGGGATTGAGCCCCACATCAGGCTCCTCTGCTATGAGCCTGCTTCTTCCTCTCCCACTCCCCCTGCTTGTGTTCCCTCTCTCGCTGGCTGTCTCTATCTCTGTCAAATAAATAAATAAAATCTTTAAAAAAAAAACAAAACAAAAACAAAAAAACAAAAAACCTATGTAAAAACAGAACGTCGTTTAATGTATATTTTGTGCATATCTTTCATATTATTCTCTTAAAACTTATTTTAACAATGTTTATTATGAATGTGACAGAGATGAAAACTTTAGTCAAAATAAGAGCATGAAGCAAAAAATAAAAATTCACTTCCCATTCTTCCATCCTTTACTCTGCTACTCTCTGGAGGTAGCCAGAGTTATTCGCTTCTGTGAGGTATTCTGGAAAATGTTTTGAACACGTGAACACACAAGCAGAAGTGCTCACCAATGTGCACTTTTGTGTCTGGTGCTCATTTATGTAGATAGTTTCATATTGTGCGTACTTGGGCATCTTGATTTTCTTTAATTTGGGATATTTTCATTATGTAACTTTCACACGTGGCTTCTGGAGTACTTCTTTCTTTAGTTTTTTTTCCCAATCTGGTTAGATGTTCCATTTCAGATTATTTTATTGATTTCTTCTTAACCTATGAGTAATTATTGAATCAGTACTGGGTTCAAATGCTTTTAAATCACTTCTCTCTTTGATCAGAACTCCTTCTAGGTAATGTCCTGCAGTCTCTTGGTTAAATGTCATTTGTAGAATGATTTTTCCCACATCAATATCTCCAGACCTGTTATGTCTGCTGAACTCTAGAGTCACCAGGGCAGGAAGTAGTTGGGATCTCCCCTATGACACCTAAATGGACTCTCCAACTGAACATATTCCAAACAGCATTCTTGGTTCCCAATTTCAACTCTGCTTACAGTAGAATTCACATCATCTGATAAATGGCAGCTCTAATCTTCTGGTGGTTCAAACCGAAAACCCTGGGTAACCCCTTTCTGTGCTCCCTTTCTTAACACCTCATAGCCAATTCACTAGCAAATTCTTCCCATTCTATTTTCGGAATATACCTAGGGTTTGACTTCTTACTATATCGACTTCCCTTTTTTTGGTCCAGAGAAATATCCTATATCTCACTTCCATGAGGTAATGGCCTTCTAACTGGTTTCCCTGATTCTGTCATGGGTTATACCGAAAACCGCTTTTAGGCAGAGTCTCATCACCTAATTTAAACTCATGATCTCCTGAAGACAAAGAAGTTAGGCCACAGTAAAGATTTGTCTTTCTCTGCCTCCAGGGGGCTTCACTTAAGATGGGGAAGGTGGCTGGCTGGGGAAAGGTGGAGACCCATGGGTAAATGTCAAAGTCCTCCTGTGTCCACGGATAGGCTTTGGCTGTTTCCTAAGAAGAGGGACCCTAATAGCCAAGCAATCAGCAGAAAAATCATGAGAAACATAATCTCTTTCCAGAACATTTAAGGAAGAATCATTCTAGTTTGGGAATTATAGATTAGACAGGCTCGTTGTAAAGTTTGAGAACATAAAGCATTGAATCCATTTCTTTTGTGCAGTCATTAAAATTAGCTGAGTAAATCTCTTCACATGATGTTCCTAGTAAGACTGATTTCCAGAAGGTTCCATGAGAGTCATCTTCAAAGTATTTGTACCCAGCTCTAAACTGTCTTTAATTATAGCATACTTTGCAGGTTGTAGAACTTTTTCACATTCTTTATCACCTGTTACTTATTTGTTCTATTAATTATATTCATATATTGTGTGAAGGTTTTTTGTTTGGCTCATTTGACTTCGCCTACTGTTTATAAGGATTATGCACACTGTAGTGTGCTACAGTGCCTCATGCATCTCTATGGCTGTACAACACCCCGTTGTATTTGCACACCACAATTTATGTATCTATTCATCTGATACAGCTATAGTTTGAATGCTGTGTCCCCCCAAAACTCATGTTGAAACCTTAGCTAACCAGCCCGTAATGTAACTGTCTACAAGAATAAAAGCCAACACTCTTCAACGGAGGATAAACAGACCTTCTTAAGGTGACATAGGATATGACTGATGGGCATGCAAGGGGACAGGAGATGTACCCATAGGGTAAGGAGCTCAAGGAACGGAGCCTGGCGGAATAGCCCCACATGGCTGTTGCCGTTAGCGGGCAAGCTCGGATCTGCCCTCCGTTGGCAGGGATGACAGACATCTGAGTTTGAAAGTGGTTCCCAGGCAATCGTGGCTCAGCCTCTCTGCCTGGGAACTGTTGATGCAGAGTGATGTTTGCTACGCCCCAGATTGCTGCTTTCTCATCTCACTATTCTAGGGCTCTGTGCGGAACTCCGTGTCATCTCTGGTACACCCTCTTAGCGGCTTGTGAACTTCACCTCCAAGGTCCTGCTTATGTTTTCTTTTTTTGTCAAGTGTCCAGTTCAGTTGTTTCCTGAACCCACATGGAGTGGTGTGACCCCAGACTCCACTTGCCCATTCACAGAGGTCACCTGACTTGCAGCTGTTTTCTTTTTGTCCGTGGTATGAAAGGGAGCTCTTTCTTCCAAATCTTTACAGCTTCCCAGCAGCCTTCAGACAACACTTAATAAAAGGTCAGCAAATGACGCACCACAGAGATTTAGGACAAATATTTTTTGGAAAAGGGAACCCAGGAGAAATATGACCAGGAGTTAAATCCTGGGACCAGAGAAATGTCTGGAGTATTGGGGGGGGACAGGGCAGAAGCAGATACTGCTGAGTGGGTAAACTGCCTCATCTCCTTCTTCTGTGTCATTCACTTATTCAGCATCAATGTACGTGAAACACTGGTAGCTGCCGCCGTGATAAAAAGTAAACAAATAAATGCTGTTCTTTGGAAGCTTGTAATAAATATCACAAACACAAAAGATCCTATTTTCTTAACTGCACTGATTAATCTAGTAGAGAGTATTTGAGGCCATATTCTCTCTCTCTTAGTCGTAAGGAACCAAGAGCCACTCGGGCCTTTTCCTTCATGTTATCTTAAGCATCAAAGATGAGGGGAACAGGGGAGCTAAATCCCATGGGAGCCAAATCCCATGGGAGCCATCACTCACAAAAACCAGCAAACCATCAGGAACTGAGACAGAGAGAAATGGGGATCAGGGGATGAGGCTGGGCCGAAGGCATGCAGTTCGGTCTAGGCCTCAGTGAGGATTATATATGTTACACTGCGTGCTTTGTTTGGGGGATTTTTGACCCCCAAATAAATTACGTTATTTCCCCTTTGCGTGTGGTGGAAGATACAGAGTCTAGTGAATCAGGCCTAGTGTAAAGTGGGCCCTATCTTCTCTTGACAATTCTGGATCGACTCTGTTGCTCAACAGGCAGCCGTCCGTGGTGCTCTGTTCATCTCAAGGAAGAAGCCAGTGATCCAGACGAGCGGATGTGTCTGCAGGTGTCCATTAATCAGAACTGACTTACTGAGTCTTACTATATAAAAGGGGATTACATGCCCACTTTCTTCAAAACAGGATTGTTGCTGCTAAGATTGGCAGTCACCTTCCCAGCAATTACACCAAGTCCAGCACAGAAAAACGTGCATTTGGTCACAGATTGAGAGACCGATTGAAGGTAAAACATTAGCAAGTTAGAGTTCCTTCCTCACCCAAAGCACCAGCCAACATCCTGGGGTCCCTGTTCACAACACATCTTGAGCCAAGAGCAGCCTCAGTGAGGCCGACCCCTGTCTCCCAACCATTCTCTCAACTAGACAGTTACCTTCTTTTCTTCCATCCTGTGTTCTTTCACCAAAGGCCACAGTTTCTTTACCAAACCACTTCTTTCCTCCTTCTTTTTCCAAGGTGACAGCTGTCTATTTTTTTTAAAATTTCTTTTTCTTCTCCCCCAGATAATTTATCTTTGTGTAGAGATACAGCCTTTTCTCCTGAATATATTTTCTGTTGAGTAAAGAGGGAAAAAACTCTAAAACCAGGGATCTAGGTTTCCAGAGGGATTGGGGATTCTATAATATTATCAAGTAAATCAATTGCAATTTATGCTATTTTCAAAAATAATAGGACACCTGTCTGGAAAAGCAGTCAGTTACCACAAAATGTACACTAAATTACATCTATCCACCCATTCTATCCATCCCTTTCATGGACATTCTACTACTGATAGGTAGTTTACTATTCAATCACTTTGAGGTCCCATTACAAAAACTACCCAGTATAGACACTGACAATATGAAGAACCCACAGTGTTGCGTCCCGTCTGCTTGATATTCTGCACATGTGGTATATGATAAAATATTCGCAAAAAGATTATTATATTATAGAAATGCAAGAGTAATTATTCCTGTAAGTATAAATTCACTTATGATCCTGTTAATGAGTAAATTAGAGGACAGTTCTGTATGACACTGATTCTAACTACAAGAATAACAAAGTCTCCATGATGAGAGAAATCAATTTTAGCCCCACTACTTAAAGGTTGACTTAGAAGCTGTCCCACTGAAGGCAGAAGAGAAAACCTGAGAAACACTTGTGAAGTTCAAGCCCAGAGGCACAGCCTCCCAGAACTGGGTATTTCCTCCATCCCTGTCTTCCCCAACTGGGTGGCCATGGCAGACAGGCTGCAGATGTAGCCACAAGGTGGAGGAGGGATATCTGCCCTGCCTTTAGACTTTACCTGCCTTTAGGCTTACCAGAGTGACAAATAAAAATTTGTTACGCGAAGCCATTGATACTGTTGGCTTTGCCAATTTAGCAGTTCACAGCATCTACATTTCCTGTAAAAACATTGATTGATATTCAAGATGCATCTTCATTCCAGAGTGCTTACCTCTCTGCCTCTGGGAAGCCTACGTGTTCTTCAAAATCTCCCCAGCCTTGTCCTGTCACAGGGCAGGACCATCTGTTTTTCTTCTCATAACTCCTGTGTGTCCTGCCTGACACATCTTGGCATTTACTGCCGAGAGCCTAGATTACGGCTGGATAATTACTTAGCTCTGAATGTGTGTGTTGTCTTTCTCCCCAGTACATTCAAGCAGATATTTTACTCAGATAATTTTTCAATAAGTTTAATAAGATAATTTTTTTCAATAATTTTTCAATAAGATAACTTTCTTTCTAAGGTTATCTTTATTACACTTTCAGCCTCCCAGTTAAAGGAAATGGAAACTGATGCAAGTGTGCTAAATGATTATAAGTGGCGATGGCCGTGGCTCCTCTTCCGTGTGGTTCAGTGGAAATGTAACGGTGATCTCGTGATGGTCTCAAGGGAAAAACGAATAGTTGGCATTGCGTTCAGGATTAATGTAATCACAGCCCATCTCATTGATGGTGGACATCTGAATGTGTGGATGGGCAATGTCACACTCACCACTGCATGTATGAAAACAGTTCTCTGTGAACAGTCTGGCCAGGCTTGTAGACTCCCCAAATTAGTTCTACCCATCTTCACCTCAAATGTTACTCTGATCATTCCACATGCAATGTCAATAGCTTTATAAAGAACAGGATTATCCAGAATCCTAGAACAAGTTTGTCTCTGAAGCTACAGTTATTATAATAATTGATGAACAGCTTTTAAGTTACTAAATTGAGACGAGTTTGCCCTAGATTAACATCTGGGAATACTAAGTCCCTTTGAACATACCAGTTTCTCTTTAAGAGATCAGTGCACTGCTCTCAGTCTCTCCTGGATTTTAATGCTTGTTGAGCTAATTAGTATTTTTTTTAATCTTCTCTTTTGAAAAGTCAGAAGTCTTATAGCTGACCCAACAGAAATCCTCCCTATCTGGTCCTGCACACAGGTGACTAGTTGAAAAGGAAGAGGGTTGCTTCTTTATAGATCCGTGAGGTCACCTATGGAGTTTAGGTCTCTGGGTATCCAGCAGTGTCTTCCTCCTACCCACTACATTTTGGTTTTGCTATAATGAAGCAGACAGAATGCCCTTGGAATTCTATGGCAGCCTTCCCAAGGTGACTTGGTCTGAGGTTGCTCAGTGGAGGAGCCTCACCCAGAGAATATTTGAAAATATGAATCCTTTTCCAAACTGAATTGTAGAAACTAGGTTAATAGGAGGGTCACCTGGTTTTATTCCTTTGATCTGAAAGGTCAAATATATTTGAAATGCACTAGAGGACTAATCTGTGCAAGAACAATCCTGGGCTGATGCTTTCATAGACAGTCTACTCATCATCATTGCCAATGAGAACTTTGTAAATTGCCTTTTCAGAACACAAGGGCTTTTCAGAACACAAGGCCTGTTGAGAGTGAATTGCCAAGAAGTCTGTGGCAATCCCAGTTCTTTCTGGAACATATTCTCGTATCCATGTAGTCATGCATCCACCCAACAATAAATAATAAATAAATGCATTCTTTTTATATTCCCCAGCCTATGAGTAATTATCATTAACCCAACAGCAAAAAAATCACTAGGTTATTTATATAATGTTGTTCATCATGAGAATAATTCTGACATTCTGGATCGATTACAAGGGATTTTAAACTAAAATGCCGGATCCTATCATGAACCCAAATGACACCTTGCCACAGACTCTTAAGTGCATTTACATTTAAACAAATCAGTATTAAGTAAGACTGAAGATTGTTTTAAAATGAACTAGTGATTACTCCCAGATTATGTTCTTAAGTGATAATTCCTTATTCATTTTATGTTGCCTCAGATTTCTTGATTTCTATGGTTTCCATGGAGTGATTCCACACAACATTTTATGTTTCAATGTGAACATTGAGCCCAAACTCTGTGCTACCTTACCGTCTCAGAGCATTATGGTTCTTCCCCTGAAAGAGGGAAAAAGAATGGGTGCCCTTAACCTTTGGAATGGCAGCCAAACTGTCTCAAAAGTGTTGATTTGGATTTTTTTGCTTTTTTGACTTTTGGCTGGATAAACTAAATAGCGTTCCAGTAAAATCGGGGTGATTACGAATGTTGCAGCCACCAAATGACCCAAAATCTCAACATAAAAATGTCCCACACAACCACCTCCCATCATGTAAGATTTCTTTTTCCAATACACATTTCTCCTTCAAGGGCAACATCTAGATCTTTCTGTGACAAAGGGATCACAAAACTTATCATCCACACACGGATACTTTTGCAAGTTTAATGGGGCGCCATTAATAATTATACTAAGAAAGCAGGTGTCTACCAGGACACAAATCACCGTAGCCTAGGGAGAATCTCTCTTCTAGTTCTCGAGTCTCCAGGAATGCCCTGTGTCTCTTTCCTCCTTCCCTGGTTTGCCTGCCTTTCCTTCGATTAAAGTAACCTGAGTTATATCTCCTTCCCATTACCTTCGTGAGAGTGAACTAGTGAGGCCATTAAAACTTTTCTCAAAAATTCCTGACCACTCATTTATCCAGTTAAATATTACATGTAAGCTTTGTTATTTGATTGGGGATCCAATTCTGAACAAGTAAACAAGTTCAATCCCTGCCTTAAGGCGCTCACAAAACAGGTTTTTTAAAAAGCCAGGATTCCACGAGATGAGTGAGGTAGAAACGGTGCACCATGGAAATCGAGGGAAAGCAAGTAACCCTCATCGCAGAGGCCAAGTCGGCTTCCTAGAGAAGATACTTCTGTACCATCAAAGGTGAGTAAGAACTGGCCAGAAAGAGGGTGTTCTAAATAACAGAAACAAATTCTGTGCATTCAAGTTTTAGTCATTAAGGCTGGAGACAGCAAAGCTGTTTTTGCAATTTGCTGCAGTAATCGTGTCAGTCTCGGTCAAGAAAATATTTCTAATGTTGTATTGGATGCCTTCCCACTATCAGGCAGTGCTAGAGCACGTTAGAACAGCAGCCCCTCAGTTCATGCACAGGGCAAGAATTGACCAGGGTGCGTGTCATAGCCTTTACGCACAGCCTTACGCAACGGCTAACCAAAATGACATGGATTTTTTTCTCCCGAATTGTGAGCAGTGCTTTTCCAAACAAGGCAAAGTGATAAAAACAAGCTAGAAAACCCTCCAATTCTGTCTTTGTGATGATGATGATGATGACAACGGCACTATCATCTACGGGGTGACTTCTATTTCCAAACACTGTTGGAACATGTCGGACATTGAATTTTCCCGTAATCAGACCCTGAGGACTGGGCATGGGAGATGATCCTAGAAGCACAAAGCAGCAGGAAGGGAAGAAGCCCAAACAAGTGTGAGGGAGTGGTCACTTCTGTAAGCTCAGCCCTGCCTGGGACCCTCTGAGAAGCTTAGCGGCACACAGTCCAGAGCCATCCCCCACCCACCAGGCATTTGGAGGCCGGGGCATTTACCCACGGGCTCCAGGCCACAGCAGCCGAAAGCTGCCATGCAAGAGACCAGCATTATTGACCCGAGTTCAGTTGGAGTGAACACAGCTTATCCAGTACATGCAGGCTCTCCAGAAACTAACATGTTTCACCATGACACAGAGGAACTGTATAAAGACCTCCTTGAAACTCAAGCAATTCCAAGGAACAACATTGAATCATCAGTTTGTTCATGAAGCAGCTCCATATAGATATAATATAGGAAGTCCCAGAAAGGGTCAGCTATACAGGCATTAGGGGAGACGCTCATTCTGTGGGAACAGCATACGCCTGTCCCCAGCTGTATGCAGCCTCCATAGCCCTTCGTCTCCAACAGATACTTGTCTAAAACTCCTGAAGAACTGGCCGCTTTTAGCTGGCCTCCTCCCTGCCCATTTTGTTGTTGTTGTTGTTCTTATCTTTTCTAATAGGTTGCCCACTACGTCAGTGGAAAAACAAGGTTTCTTTCCCTGTGCCAACGCACAACCTAGCTAGCAAGTGCTGAAATGCTGTATTAAGTCAGGAATCAAGGAAGAAAGGAAACACCAGAGAAAGCAAAAGAAAAATAATATTTAATGATGATGTCTTAACATTTATTGAAGGATTTACACCTGTCAGGCACTTTATATGTATTTTCTAATTTTATCCTATTAATCATTCTATCACCACGTAACCTTTGTTAGTCCCATCTTGTTGGCGAGATAATGCAGGCTTGAATAGGATAAGTGATGGGCTCACGTTTTCACAGGTAGAAGTCTGCCGTCCAAATCGTGTCTATTTACTTTAAAAATCCGAACATTCACCCAAAATTTTATGCTGCCTCTGAGGAAAGGAAAGAAGTTGGGCGGGGTGGGGGAGGCGGGCTAGAAAACAGATGGGAAAGCAAGGAAGGAAGAAAAGAGAGGAAAGTGAGGTGGAAGGAGGCTCGGAGGGAAGGATTAAAGGATCAATTCTGAACAGGCCAAGGGACACGGCGACTTACGCTCTCGGTGAGAAGCTGTCACAGACTTTACTGTGAGTGAGAAGGGTCCCAGAAGAAATTGTGCGGAAATGAGAGCAGTTTCCTGAAATGTTGTCTTGGTGTTATTTAGTTGAGAGGCATTATGTGACTTGTTTATTTCTAAGATACGATATGATTTCTATATTTGATACAATTAAAATTAGAATTCCATGTTCATTTAATTAGGCAAGGATTGTGAGATTGCACAGGAAAATAAGTAAATAAACTAACCAACCAATGAGATCAAAATAGAAACAATGATTTCAGATTTCTGTCTCTCTGGTAATTTAGCTCCAGGATTGTTTTGGTAAATCTCTAGATTTAGAACAACGATTTAGATTTAGAACAGAGAATTCCAAGTGCTCAATTCATTTCCAGAGTCTAAAAGTGCCTGTTTCACATTGTTTCCTGTCATAGCATGATTTATTGTTTAATTTTCAACACCAATTTTAGGGTTTTCAGGAAAGAACTGTCAGCAAGACCCATATTTGGGATTTGTTCTCCAAACCTCACTGTGGCTTGGGGATATTTACTTTATCAGAGAGATAAAGCAAAGCCAATGCATTTCAGAGTGGATAACAGTTTCAAATATCATCCTGGCTTTAATACAGCCATGATAACTGTACGTGTCCTCTGCCTGAGATAATTTGGAGAGTGTAAGACCTTTACTCTTTAGAAATTGTTCCCACTCAGGAGTAAAATACTTGTAATGTATGGATATACTTGCAAATAATTCTCTGGATATCAGATTCACTTCCTAATGAAGACCAGACATTAAGAAAAGTTTTCCACTCACTCCAATCACCATCACTGAAATAAAACCACCTTATGAATTCCTGTACTGAGGGAAAGGAAAAACAAGTAGACTGAAGAGGCAGAGGAATAGAGAAATATATTGGTAAAGATGTAAAAATAGCTTTTTGGTGATAGTTTCACTCATTTAGAAGAAGACAATTAAAAATCCTCCCAAGTGTTCACAAAGATAATTTCTTCTCCTTTGATGTTACCCTAAAACTTTGCTTTGGAGAATGGCAGATTCTCAGTCATGGATGATAGGTTTCTCAGTAATTATGTGAGCTATTGACATTTGCTCATTTCATAAACACTTATTGGGTGCCTACTAGCACAAAGAGTGAGTCTATAAAATATACTCTCGGTCCTGTGAGGCAGGTAATCATCTTGTATAGAGGCAAGTCTATAAAAGTCCTGGAACTTTCTTGAAGCCACACACTGAGTGAACGATCGGACACATGCAGGTGTTTTCTTGGTGTATGTTTGGTTGTTGAACCCTACTTTGACAATGTTTTCTTATAGAAGATGTTCAGTGGATGCTTGCCTGTCAGGTCAGAAGGACCTGCCTCTTTTTAACAGCTGAGGTCAGCTCTTGGCAATAAAGTTCCCTTCCATGGATCTGGACAGCTTTGCTGATAGGCCTTATGCACTTGATTCCTTGCACCCTCAGTGGTGCTCATAAAATAATACCAGAGCCATGAAACCCTTAACAGTAGCTCACAGTTATTAGCTTTGCAAGTTTCTTAGAACCCTAACTGAGGTAGGTCAAGGGCATGGCTAGTCAAAGAGGCAATTAGGACTAAAAGATTAAAATATGGTACAAGAAATAAGGACAGACTTTTCTTTGCTGGTAGAGTTAGTGATAGCTCATAAGTGAAGGAAAAAATGTTGGTAATAGAGGAAGGGATACTTTTAGATATTTAACACTTAAAGAACCACAGTGCCCTGATGCACAAACTGTATAAAAAATTACCCCCTAAGGAATTCTTTAAGGGGGACACATTGCTGAGACATCATAGGAAGAAAAATATTCTAAATAACTTAATCTGTGCTTCAGGGGAAAAAAAATTCAAAACTAATATACAACATTGATGTGAATTGAATCCTTATACCATGTTTCCTTGTGATCTTAATTTCTTAATCAGTCAGAAACATTAAGAAATTTTAATATTCCTTTAGAAAAATCTTTTCAATTATCTACTTAATCAGAAAAACAAATATCAGGAAGGCTACAACCACACAAAGTACTAACTATGATGTGTATGCATTATACAAGTTGCATCTAAGAACAGTTAACTTTTTAAAGAAATTTTCATGCTAATTTATAATGGGACACTTTCATTTGAAGGGAAAGAACACATATTATTATCAGGACATATTTCAGAAACAGAATGATAATTATAGAGTTTGTGCTTCATGCATTTATTTAACTAAAGAAAAGCTTTTACTGAGAGGATAGAGTATGAATTGGAAGGAAGCACAATATTAATGAAAATAAATATCATGAACTAATGTGATAATCACTAGGTCAACAACTAAAATGTTTCAGGGGGTTATTGAAGTAAAAAAAAATAGGCTCTGGAGGCAGGCTGCCTTGAGTTGGGTATGATCTGCCAGCTGTAAGTTGCATGACTGGGAAAGTGACTTAATCTCTCATTGCCTCATTGTGCCACCTGTAAAATGGGGAAATCACAACATTGATTTCATAAGGCGATACCTACGTACTCAGAACAATGGCCAGCATAAGATAAATCCTATATAAGAGGCTGTTGCTGAGTGTGTGGGGGTCGTGCAGCCAAGACAAATGTGGAAGGATCACCAGAAAGCTGAGACTGGAGGTAATATTAGGAGCTGAACATAATGGAATGTCTGCTTCTGGGATAGGCACATGATAAAACCACTTGTACGTTCAGTTCACTTGTGAAAAACACAAATCACAGATACACACATACATCAGTACTTTTTTTAAGATAGTAAGAGAAAAATAGAAATATCTATTATAATAGAATTATTTTTAAAAGGCAAAATAAATTTTCCTGAATGGAGAATTAGAAAGCAAAAAAGCATCTAAAAGAGCAAATATTTATCAGTTTCACAATGTATAGATGTGCGTGAAAGTTTAATTCTCTATTGACTTTGACATAGTGTTTGTGTTTAAAGTGCAGGGATAGGTGCCTCCGCTTCATTTTTTTTTCACACTATCCATTGTCGCTATTGTCTTAAAAATGGAAGACTTCTCAGACAAGTTATTTTCAGAGCCCTACTTGAAACTATTCAAAAGGATATTTTCTCTCCCTTCCTAAATAAAAATATTTGATGGAAGAAGAATAATATCAGCTTTATGACAACATAAGATATCCTTTGTTTTTATCCCCTCCTTTACACATAAAATTTGGCATCCATCCATGAACAAAAGTGCCTCTGGGAGCTATGGATCCAGCAACGTAGGCCAAGGGGCCTCACAGGGCTCTCACCCACTCCCCATTAGGTAATAGACACACCTCAGGACAAGCTGTGGAACCCACAGGAGTCTGTGAACTGGCCCAACCCAGCTCAGGACCGTATAGGAGCACTTGGGAAACACCACCCATGCAGATGCACACAGAGGATGGAGACTTTGTAGAAACCCAGGTTTCCAGAGAAGTTCCAGCACTCCATTTGAGCAATTTAAAAAAAATTATGAGTCTAGATGCATTGGTGTGGGTAAGAGGGACTTTGCCAGCATTAGATTTCCCTGCCAGGTGACAAAACTTGGAACAGAGGAGGCCAGAGTCTTCCTGGCAGGGGAAAGGGAGAGTAGTGAGTGAGCCCTGGTTCCCCACCTGTGCAGAGGCTGCTAATGAAACCCATTTCTCACCCACAGATACCCAGAGTATTAAATTGAGAGCTCTGTGATTGGGTGAAGGAAGGTCTGGAAAGAAGCAGATAAGAATAGTAGAAGGCACTAAAGGGACACAGATCCTGTTGAATGATTTCTTGGCTCGAGCAGGTACCTGACCCATGAACCACAGGGAAGATCTCACCCAGAGATCCCTCCAATTAGTCCCTGGACAACCACAATGACCTGAGGGCCCAACACACACCTTGCCCCCTCTGCAGCTGGCTCCTAGTGTTTGTTCCTAAGGGAAATGGCCACGTGAGTGTCAGTGGGCTGGAAGTGTATACAGAAAACAGGTCAGAGTCTGTGGACAAGGCAGGAACCATAATCTTGAGCTGTAGCACCACCTTTGGGAAAACAAAAGAGAGATTACCAGCTGCATTGTACATTATGAGGTTGAAAGAAGACATACAAGCTTGAGATTTCAGCCACAAGAAAGAGCACGAAGTGTGGAGCCTGTGTATCCATACAAGGTCAGAGAAAGTCTCAGAATATAGAGCAAGAACAATGAAAAGTATTTCTTACCTAAATGCAGCTAGTAAAGATTAGAGGAAGCAGCTGCTGTTTCAAGTGTGAAAACAGTGATGTGAAGCTCCTAGAAATGTGAAGAATGAAGGAAACATGATATCAAAAAAAGACCACAATAATCCCCCAGTGACAAATCCAAGGATATGGAAATCTGTGGTTTACCTGATATAGAATTCAAAATAACTATTTTGAGGAAATTCTAAGAGCTACTAAAAAACACAGGACAATTCAACAAAATCAGGAAAACAATACAGAAAATGAGCAATTTAACAAAGAGATAGAAATCATAAAAAAAAGAACCAAAAAGAAATCCAGGAACTGAATAATTCAATGAATGAAATAAAAAATGCCTTCTACATCACTTAGAACAGTTCAAGGAAAAGAAAGAATCAGTGAGTTAGAAAATAGGAACTTTGAAATAATCCAGTAAGAGGAGAACAAAGGAAAAAGAATTAAAAAAGAGCAAAGAAGTCATCTGTGATATATGGAATACCATCAAAAGAGCCAAAAATCAGGATCATTGGGATTCCAGAAGGAGAAGAAAGAGAGAGAAGAAGGCAGAAACCTTATTTAAAGACATAATGGCTGAGAACTTCCCAGACTTGGAGAGCACCTTGGATGTCTGGTTCACAAACCGAATAGGTCACCCCATTATTTCAGTCCAAAATGATCTTCTGCAAGACACTTTAAAATGAAACTGTCAAAAATCCAAAACAAAGAAAGAATCCTAAAAGCTGCAAGAGCAAAAGACAATTATAACCTATAAAGGAACACTCATTAGGTTATCAGCAGATTTCTCAGCAGAAACCATGCAAGACAGTAGAGCAGGAGTATATATTCAAAGTGCTGAAAGGAAAAAAAATCTCAACCAAGAATATTCTACGTGGCAAAATTATCCTTCAGATAAGAAAGTAAAGACTTTTTTAAGAAAACATCTGAGGGAGTTCATCACCTCTAGATCTGTCTTACAAGAAAAGAAGTTTTTCAAGCTAAAATGAAAAGGTGCTAATCAGTAATAAGAAACAATACAAAAATATACAATACACAGGAAAAGGTAAATATATAGACAGATTCAGAAAACTGATTCTGTAATACAATAGCATGTTAACCACTTAACTATAGTATGAAGTTTAAATGAAAAGAATGTTAAAAATAACCATATTTCAGCAACAGAGAGATCATCCAGACAGAAAATCAACAAGGAAATGATAGACTTGATCCACACTTTAGACCCAGTGGCCCTCACAGACATATAGAACATTCCATCCAACAGCAGCAGAATACACATTCTTCTCAAATCCTCATGGAACATTCTCCAGGATAAATCATATGGTAGGATACAAAACAAAGAATATTGAAACCATACCATGTTTTCTGACAATGGTATGAAATTAGAAATCAGCAAAAGAAAAGCTGAAAAACTTACAAACGTGTAGAAAATAAACCACATACTCCTTAACAACCAATGGGTCAAAGAAGAAATCAATATGAAAATCAAAAAAAGTACCTTAACACAGATGAAAATGGAGACACAACATACCAAAACCTATGGGATACTGCAAAAGCAGTTCCTGGGGAAGTTTGTAATAATAAATGCCTGTATTTTAAAAAATCTCAAACATATAAACTTAACTTTACACTCATGAAACTAGAAAAAATAGGAAAAAAACTAAGGCCAAAGGGAGCATAAGTAAGGAAATAACAAAAATCAGAGCAGAAATAAGTGAAATCAAGCCCAGAAAATCAATAGAAAAGACCAACTAAATTAAGAACTGGTGTTTTGGAAAGATAAACAAAATTTGCAAAACTGTCACTGGAGTAAGAAAAAAAGAGAGAAGACTCAAATAAATAAAATCAGAAATGAAAGTGGAGACATTACAATTAATACCACAGAAATACAAAAGATCATAAGAACTCCTATGAATAATAATACATTAGCAAATTAGGTAACTTAGAAGAAATAGATAAATTCTTAGAAATATGCATCTGAATCATAAAGAAATAGAATATTTGAAGAGTCCAATAATGAGCTAGGATATTGAATTATTAATCAAACCCACCTCTATACAGAAATGATCATATAATGATCTCAGTAAATGCAGAAAAGGCATTTAACAAAATACAACATTCTTTATGTTAAAAACCTTCAAAAACTTGGTTTATAAGGAACATACCTCAACACAATAAGGACCATATATGACAAGCCCACAAGTAACATCATGCTCAATGATGAAAGCCTGAGAATGCTTCCTCTAACATCAGGAACAGGACAAGGGTGCCCACTCTCGCCACTCCTATTCAACATAGCACTGGAAGGCCTACCCAGAGCAATGAGAAAAGATCAAGGAAAAAATGGCATTCACATTGCAAAGGAAGTAGTAAATTATGTTTATTTGCAGATGATGTGATCTTATATACAGAAAATCCGAAAGACTCAAGACTCCATCAAAAAACTGTTGGAAATGATCAACAAATTCTATAAAGTTGCAGTATATAAAATCAACAGACAGAAATCAGTTGTGCTTCTATACACTAACAGCTAAATATCTGAAAAAAAGAAATAAAGAAAATAATCCCATTCATAGCAAAAATAATGAAATACTTAGTGATAAATTTAACTGAGGAAGTGAAAGATCTGTACACTGAAAAGCTATAATACATTGAAGGAAGAAACTGAAAACACAAATAAATGGAAAGATTCCATGTTCATGGATCAGAATAATTAAAATTGTTAGAAAGTCCGTAATACCCAAAGTGATCTACAGATTCAATTCAATTCCTATTGAAATCCCAATGACATCTTTCACAGAGATAGAAAAAAAAAGAAAAACTCTAAAATTTGTAAGGAACCATAAAACACCATGAATAGCCAAAACAATCCTGAGACAGAAGAAAAATGATCTACAGATTCAATTCAATTCCTATTGAAATCCCAATGACATCTTTCACAGAGATAGAAAAAAAAAAGAAAAACTCTAAAATTTGTAAGGAACCATAAAACACCATGAATAGCCAAAAACAATCCTGAGACAGAAGAACAAAGCTGGAGACATCATACTTCCTGATATTAAACTCTACTACAAAGCTATAGAAGCCCAACAGTATGGTACTGGCATAAAAACAGACATAGAGACCAATAGAACAGGAGAGAAGCTCAGGAAAAAAACCCAACATATACAGTCAGCTAGCATTTGACAGAGTCAAGAATATCATTGGAAAATGATAGTCTCTTCAACAAATGGTATTGGGAAAACTGGATAAACACATGCACAAAAATGAAATTGGACCCCTGTCTCACAGCACTCACAGAAATTACCTCAAAATGGATCAAAGACTAAGATCTGAAACTATAAAGCTCCTAGAGNCAAAGCTGGAGACATCATACTTCCTGATATTAAACTCTACTACAAAGCTATAGAAGCCCAACAGTATGGTACTGGCATAAAAACAGACATAGAGACCAATAGAACAGGAGAGAAGCTCAGGAAAAAAACCCAACATATACAGTCAGCTAGCATTTGACAGAGTCAAGAATATCAGCGGAAAATGATAGTCTCTTCAACAAATGGTATTGGGAAAACTGGATAAACACATGCACAAAAATGAAATTGGACCCCTGTCTCACAGCACTCACAGAAATTACCTCAAAATGGATCAAAGACTAAGATCTGAAACTATAAAGCTCCTAGAGGAAAACATAACCAAAAAAAACCTCCCTGACATTGGTTTTGGCAGTAATTTCCTGGATATAACAGCAAAAGCACAAGCAACAAAAGCAAAAATAAATAAGTAGGACTCATCAAACTAAAAGCTCTGCACAGCCAAAGAAGCAATCGGCAAAATGAAAAGGCAACCTACAGAATGGAAAAAAATTTACAAATCATCTATCTGATAAGCAGTTAATATCCAAAATATATAAGGCATTCATACAACTGAATAGCAAACAACCTGATTTAAAAATGAGCAGAACCAACGAGAATGAATACACAACGGTCCAAAACCTATGGGATACTGCAAAGGCAGTCCTAAGGGGGAAATACATAGCCATCCAAGCCTCACTCAAAAGAATAGAAAAATCTAAAATGCAGTTTCTATATTCTCACCTCAAGAAACTGGAACAGCAACAGAGGGACAGGCCTAACCCACTGACAAGGAAGGAGTTGACCAAGATTAGAGCAGAAATCAATGAATTAGAGACCAGAACCACAGTAGAGCAGATCAACAGGACTAGAAGCTGGTTCTTTGAGAGAATCCATAAAATTGATAGACCACTGGCAAAACTTGTCCAAAAACAAAGAGAAAGGACTGAGATTATTAAAATTATGACTGAAAAGGGAGAGGTCACGACCAGCACCATTGAAATTGCAAGGATTATTAGAAACTTTTATCAACAGCTATATGCCAAAAAACTAAACAATCTGGAAGAGATGGAGGCCTTCCTGGAAACCTATAAACTACCAAGACTGAAACAGGAAGAAATAGATTTCTTAAATAGGCCAATTAACTATGAAGAAATTGAGTCAGTGATAAACAACCTTCCAAATAATAAAACTCCAGGCCCAGACGGTTTTCCTGGGGAATTCTACCAAACATTCAAAGAAGAAATAATACCTATTCTCCTAAAGCTATTTCAAAAAATAGAAACAGAAGGAAAGCTACCAAACTCATTCTATGAGGCTAATATTACCTTGATCCCCAAACCAGGCAAAGACCCCCTCAAAAAGGAGAATTACAGACCGATTTCTCTAATGAATATGGATGCCAAAATCCTCAACAAGATCCTTGCTAATAGAATCCAACAGTACATTAAAAGGATTATCCATCATGACCAAGTGGGATTCATACCTGGGATGCAAGCATGGTTCAACACTCGCAAATCAATCAATGTGATACATCATATCAACAAGAAAAGACTCAAGAACCATATGATCCTCTCAATTGATGCAGAAAAAGCATTTGACAAAATACAGCATCCTTTCCTGATTAAAACCCTTCAGAGTGTAGGAATAGAGGGTACATTTCTCAATCTCATAAAAGCCATCTATGAAAAGCCTACTGCAAGCATTATTCTCAATGGGGAAAAGCTGGAAGCCTTTCCCTTAAGATCAGGAACACGACAAGGATGCCCACTCTCGCCACTATTATTCAACATAGTACTAGAAGTCCTTGCAACAGCAATCAGAAGACAAAAAGGGATCAAAGGTATCCAAATCGGCAAAGAAGAAGTCAAACTGTCTCTCTTCACAGGTGACATGATACTCTATATGGAAAACCCAAAAGAATCCACTCCCAAACTATTAGAAGTTATAGAAAAACTCAGTAATGTGGCAGAATACAAAATCAATGCCCAGAAATCAGTTGCATTTCTATACACGAATAACGAGACTGAAGAAAGAGAAATTAGGGAATCCATCCCATTTACAATAACACCAAAAACCATACGTTACCTTGGAATTAACTTAACCAGAGACGTAAAGGACCTATATCCTAGAAACTATAGATCACTTTTGAAAGATATTGAGGAAGACATAAAAAGATGGAAAAATATTCCATGCTCATGGATTGGAAGAATTAACATAGTTAAAATGTCCATGCTACCCAGAGCAATCTACACTTTCAATGCTATCCCGATCAAAATACCGAGGACATTTTTCAAGGATGTGGAACAAATAGTCCTTAAATTTGTATGGAACCAGAAAAGGCCCCGAATCTCCAAGGAACTGTTGAAAAGGAAAAACAAAGCTGGGGGCATCACAATGCCGGATTTCGAGCTGTACTACAAAGCTGTGATCACAAAGACAGCATGGTACTGGCACAAAAACAGACACATCGACCAATGGAACAGAATAGAGAACCCAGAAATGGACCCTCGGCTCTTTGGGCAACTAATCTTTGATAAAGCAGGAAAAAACATCCGGTGGAAAAAAGACAGTCTCTTCAATAAATGGTGCTGGGAAAATTGGACAGCTACATGCAAAAGAATGAAACTTGACCACTCTCTCACACCATACACAAAAATAAACTCCAAATGGATGAAAGACCTCGATGTGAGACAGGAATCCATCAAAATTCTAGAGGAGAACATAGGCAACAACCTCTACGACATCAGCCAGAGCAACCTTTTTCACGACACATCTCCAAAGGCAAGAGAAATAAAAGATAAAATGAACTTATGGGACTTTATCAGGATAAAGAGCTTCTGCACAGCCAAGGAAACAGTCAAAAAAACTAAGAGACAGCCCACGGAATGGGAGAATATATTTGCAAAGGACACCACAGATAAAGGACTGGTATCCAAGATCTACAAAGAACTTCTCAAACTCAATACACGAGAAACAAATAAACAAATCATAAAATGGGCAGAAGATATGAACAGACACTTTTCCAATGAAGACATACAAATGGCTAACAGACACATGAAAAAATGTTCAAAATCATTAGCCATCAGGGAAATTCAAATCAAAACCACACTGAGATACCACCTTACGCCAGTTAGAATGGCAAAGATAGACAAGGCAAGAAACAACAATTGTTGGAGAGGATGTGGAGAAAGGGGATCCCTCCTACATTGTTGGTGGGAATGCAAGTTGGTACAGCCACTCTGGAAAACAGTGTGGAGGTCCCTTAAAAAGTTAAAAATTGAACTACCCTATGACCCAGCCATTGCACTACTGGGTGTTTACCCCAAAGATACAGACGTAGTGAAGAGAAGGACCATATGCACCCCAATGTCCATAGCAGCATTGTCCACAATAGCTAAATCGTGGAAGTAGCCAAGATGACCTTCAACAGATGACTGGATTAAGAAGCTGTGCTCCATATATACAATGGAATATTATTCAGCTATCAGAAAGAACGAATTCTCAACATTTGCTGCAACA
>NC_048223.1:46039392-46064326 GCF_002007445.2 Ailuropoda melanoleuca
GGGTAGTAAGGAGGGCACGTATTGCATGGTGCACTGGGTGTTATACACAACTAATGAATCATCGAACTTTGCCTCGGAATCCGGGGATGTACTGTATGGTGACTAGCATAATATAGTAATATAATATAATAAAAAAAAAGAACTAAATAAACAGTTTTCTAAAGAAGGCATCCAAGTGGGTAACAGCCACATGAAAAGATGCTCAACCTCACTAATCACCAGGGAAATGCAAATCATAATCACAACGAGATATCATACCTATCAGAATGGCTCTTATCAAGAAGAGACAACAAGTGTTAGGGAGGATGTGGAGAAAGGGAACCCACTTGCACTGCTGGTGGGAATGCAAACTGGTACAGCCACTGTGGAAAACAGTATGAAGCGTCTTCAAAATTTAAACATAGAATTACCCGATGACCCAGCAACTGCACTACTATGTTTAGAGTCAAAGGAAATGAAAATATCTGCACTGCCATGTTTATTGCACCATTACTCACAATCTAAGTGTCCAGTAAAAAAATGTTATATATCTACAATGGAATAACACTCAGGTGCGAGAGTGAAGGAAACCCTGCCATTTGTGACAACCTGGGTAGACCTTGAGGGCACTGCGCTAAGTAAGATAGGTCAGGCATTAAGACAAATTCTGTATGATATTACTGATCTGTGTAATCTCTAAAGCCAAGCTTATAGAAACAGAGTAGAATGGTGGTTAACAGGGGAGAGGGCAGGGGATTTGGGAAGACGTAGATCAAAGGGTTCAAACTTGCAGTCAGAACTTCAGTCTTGAAGTCAGACTTCAAACTTGCAGTCTAACACACAACATTGTGATTATAGTTAACGGTATTGTGTTATATATGTGAAAGTTGCTAATAGGGTATATTTATATGTTCTTGCATGAAAAAAGTAAATGATAATTATTAGCAGGTGTTGGTTGTGCCAACCTCGATTCAGTGCATAAGTGTAATCAAATCAAGATGCCGGACCCCTAAACTTTCATGATGTTACATCTCAATTATATCTCAATAAATAAATAATAGAGACAACAGTATTGTAAAAATTCATTCTATACAAAATTGTTACCAAAAAAAAAAAAAGTGTGAGAGGGAACATGTAAAATGGTGGGAGGAAAAGAACTGAGAACAGGTGACTTTAGGCAAAATGATGGGATGCACATGATGCAGCAGGAGCAGCCCTCTGTCCCTGAGAAGACCGCCAGTGGACCCAAAATTGCAGAGACCAAAAGAGCTGGGCAGTTAACAGGCCGCTGGATAAAATAAATGCTGATGTTTCTATCAAAGAGCTACAGATAGAATTATTCAGCAGGCAAATGAGATTTTCCCCAAATGAAAGCTTCGCAGGGTAATTAACGTGAAATGAAGACTCAATGTCTAAACAACAGCAGTGGCCTTTGCCACTTGTGAATTTTTTTTTAATTTTAAATATTAATCGCTTGATTTGAGATTCTACTTCCAAGTTAGCATGACCTTTGGTAGAAAGATTGGAAATAGCATCACATGGGATGTAATGAGAACAAGGTTGAACTCAGAGTGGCAAGCGAGATGTTAGAGTGCTGTGTGGGGTCTCTGGACAAGCAGAACCAGAATCCATGTTCCTTCTAGAGCACTGACGTCTGCTGTTCCCTAGGATCACCTGTATCTGTACCTCATGGGTAACTGAATGGCTAAGGGAGTCATAACTAATTATTAACTGCTTTGTGAAAAAAAATTTAATTTCAAGTAGGTCTTTGGTCTTGAATTTAATGGAAATGTGTTTACTATTCATTTTTTAAAAAGAATATAGGTATTGCCTGGCTGGCTCAGTCAGTAGAGTGTGTGACTCTTGATCTCAAGGTTCTGAGATCAAGCTCCACATTGGGGGTAGAGATTACTTAAAAACAAATCTTAAAAAAATTTGGGAAAAACATATACATTTAGAAACACAGGACTGTAGTGTCCCTGAAATGGTCACCTGTCAGATGATGGATGAAATTTCTTAAGAACACCTATCTCCAAGGTCAGGACCCAAGAAAGGTTAAATAAAATCCATGGGAAATTTGAAAGTTTTTAAAATGTCACACACACTATAAGTACATCTATGAAAAACACACATTATGTGCATTCATAAACATATATCTATTTAAATGTGTATGTATATATCTTATGTATATAAAATCAGTATAGTTATAGCTATAACAACATATTGGGTTTGACTTACTAGCAAGGCTTCACTCTGGTGTTTGGTAAACCAGTCACTACAGTTTGGTTGTTAAAATGTGCTGTCATAAGCCCAATGGATCAGGTGGAAATATGCATCACAAAATTTTACACCTTCTTTGGGATAGGGTAAGTATATTCTGAATTTCCCTGACAAACTTAATCAAAACATAGCACATTTTAATAAATATTTACTTAACGTGTACCTGTGTTACTCCTAAAAGTGCTTGGGGTTGGTTCAACGAAAATAAGAAAGAATTACATGACACAAACACACATCAATTAAACTGGGAAAAAAGAACAAAAATACAGATAATACTCTAAATTTCTGGAACTATTTACTAAGGTCAGTCTGTACAGTCTGGTTTCTCCTCCTCTTCCTTCTTCGTCTTCCTCAGGAAAACGGAAGGAAATAAGATATTAACACTTCTTTATTGAGAGAGTATTTTGTGGATATGTCAATCCTCAACTGTTTAAAGTCTCTACTGCTCAGCACTGTATAATGGACTAGAACTCCATCACGGTGTACCGACTTCTACGGGAAGTTATATAACTGCTAATCTTATTCAGTACTTACACATGCCGGATGCTATTCCAAGAACTTAACCTGATGAAACTCATAATTCTTTCAATTGCCCTGTGTAATAAATACTATTCTTGTCCTCACTTTATAGATCTTGGGGTCCTGGGCGTTTTTGTCATGACCCTACATGGAACATATCCAAAGCCTGCAGAGCCAGAACCTAGGGTCTTAACCACCATATTACCCTGTGAATGGGCCATGGATTGGGATACTTCTCCCAAATATGGTAACTACAAATAATAAACTAAAAATATAATACAGTACTTGTTACTAAGTCAGGCAATAATCACTATTTGATTATCTATTAATCCCTTAGGAATATATTAAGTCATACAATGAAATGTCCTCTCATGCTTACTTTAAAAGATGCTGCTCCATATTATTATTAATTATTATTATTATTATTATTATATTGGTTGTTTTGAACATTTCTGAGACCAGAAGGCATTTTATTTTTATTTCAACAGATGCAAAGAAATATTCTATACTAAATATTTATTCATTGTTTCCATATCTTAGTACTGCAGGATTATAGTCTCATCCAGAACGTTAGCTGAGTCTGTACAATTTCCACTATAGACCCCAGGCAGTTTTCCCAGATAACTGAATCAGGTGATACAAGTTTCTGTGTCATTTTTCATCCACCTTGGCTGGGGCTCTGATTCAGTCTGTGTGCTGCCAAGGCTGGGCAGACCCAGGGCCAGACCGAGCTATTCGATCTCCACACCTCCAGAGCGCCAGTGAGAGCATGAGCTCATGGGGAGGCTTTCATGGGGCCACATGTCTACAGCACTGTCGTCAGCACATTTGTAAACCATATTGGACACTGCGCATATCTCTCTTTTGACTATATTTGTAGCCTTGAAGTTCTCCAACACTGGCCTCTTTCATTATTTGTGTCTGCATTGTGTAAACGTCGAGAATTCCACTGTGCTCCAGGCACGTGTGCCAAGTGCTGAATATACAAAACTCTTGGCTGGCCCTGTTAGGCCACCACATATAATTTCATAAGGAAAGCATAATGCAAGTAGACCGCAGCATCACAGACCTTCTTGGGTGAGGTGTTACAGAAAGGGAAAACAGGACTCCTTCTCTCTCAGTGCATTTTCTCTGTAGGGGCAGTGATGAGCCGAGTGACACGTCACTAGGTAACAAGATAAACTCCCTGAAGACTGTCTTCCCATTCTAGGGACACAAATATGTCAATTATAGGTTATTCCTAAGTACTTTTTCCTGCAACATGTTTCTCTCTCTCATCTGAATTGTGTATTGTGTGAATTGGCCAGTTTTATAAGCTTTCTGTTCATTCTCATTTAGGTTTTTTGTTGTCTGTATTTTGTGGTGGTTGTTTCTTGAGTCAACATACGGCAAAACCTAACAAAATACAGGTGCAAAGAATTTGAACACTCATGAGATACTGTTTTGATGAATTCAGTTGAAGGAAACCCCAATGACTTGGATCTGGGAGATTCTGGTATCTCTATTTGGTGGCATGACTGCTGATCAAGTTCAGGTAAACACACACACACACACACAAACAGGTTGGAGAAGAAGATGTCTAGGTTGGAAAAAAGTCTCTTATAAGTGAAGGAAATAGGCTTTACTCAGGTATGTTCTGTTTGACTGCTTTCTAAATTTCCCATTAAGCTGGATGTAAATGTAAATTTGAGCCATAGAATTGAAAGAAATCACTGGGTATCTCCGAATATGGTTGTGAAACTTGGAAACCATGCAGGAAAAAAGTCTTTGGGTCACGTCCTTTGATAACTACATTCCTTTTCCACTTAAGATCTAATGTTGCAAACAATCAGTTGTGATATTCAACTTGAAACAAAGATTATGCATTTTCATGGCAATTACTTGGATCAGAGCTAGCACCTCACTCAATTTCTCTCCTCTTTGTGGAAGAGGGATGGACACAGAAGGCAGGTGACCATCAGCAGGAAAAAGCAATCAAACCACAAATTCTCGCTTCAGAAATGCATGAGTTAATGGCAAATATGTGTACAGTGCAGACATTAGCTCAAAGTAAAATGCTAAATATTTATAGTAATTACTACAGTAACTCAGGTATCACTCCCTGCCTTTTGAGAATAAGTAAAATGCTTGGAATGTCCCAAATTTCATAGATTTCAGATGTCCAAAGGTATTGAAAGGATTTCAAGTTTCACTTGTGGATATATTATAAAATTGCATTTATACTTGAAGTCAGAGGCTATTTTATTTTTCTTCTGTATTCTCCACCTTCTCCTATTTCAGAGCAGACAGAAAGTGTTCAATTAAATTGCACTCATGGTAAGATGTCAGGTTAAAAGCATAATGTCTTGGGCATGGGAGCATTTATTTTTATTTATTTATTTTATAGCAATTTGTTTTATTTATTTATTTTTTTATCTTATGGTTTTATTTAAATACCAGTGAGTTAACATACAGTGTAATATTAGTTTCAGGTGTACAATATAGCGATTCAAGACTTCCTTTTTTTTTTTACCATTCCACATGTTCTTTTTTTATAATAATATTTTTTATTATATTATGTTAGTCACCATACAGTACATCCCTAGTNATTATGTTAGTCACCATACAGTACATCCCTAGTTTTTGATGTAAAGTTCCATGATTCATTACTTGCGTATAACACCCAGTGCACCATGCAATATGTGCCCTCCTTAATACCCATCACCGGTCTATTCCCCCACCCTCCTCCCCTCTGAAGCCCTCAGTTTTTTCACAGACTCCATAGTCTCTCGTGGATCATTCCCCCTTTTGTTTACCGCCCCTCTTCTTCCCTTTCTTCTCCTACCGATCTTCCTACTTCTTATGTTCCATAAATGAGTGAAACCGTGATAATTGTCTTTCTCTGCTTGACTTATTTCACTTAGCATTATCTCCTCCAGTACCATCCATGTTACAGCAAATGTTGAGAAATCGTTCTTTTTGATGGCTGAGTAACATTCCATTGTATATATGGACCACAGCTTCTTAATCCAGTCATCTGTTGAAGGGCATCTCGGCTCCTTCCATGATTTGGCTATTGTGGACAATGCAGCTATGAACATTGGGGTGCATATGGCCCTTCTCTTTACTACGTCTGTATCTTTGGGGTAAACACCCAGTAGTGCAATGGCTGGGTCATAGGGTAGTTCAATTTTTAACTTTTTAAGGGACCTCCACACTGTTTTCCAGAGTGGCTGTACCAACTTGCATTCCCACCAACAATGTAGGAGGGATCCCCTTTCTCCACATCCTCTCCAACAATTGTTGTTTCTTGCCTTGTCTATCTTTGCCATTCTAACTGGCGTAAGGTGGTATCTCAGTGTGGTTTTGATTTGAATTTCCCTGATGGCTAATGATTTTGAACATTTTTTCATGTGTCTGTTAGCCATTTGTATGTCTTCATTGGAAAAGTGNGGTAATATTGTTATCAACTAACAAGGATTAACTTAAGAAAGGCAAAAACACAGATTTCAGTCTGGTTTTGTATCCAATGTAAATCATGCAGGGACACCATCATGGAGTGTCTAGAAAATGTGACCATTTGAAAGTGTAAGGGTTTGGATTTTGTTGATGTTTGAGGGGAGCTGGCCAAACAAGAAAGGGAAAATAGAGAAGAATAGTTGAGGTGAAAAACATCAACCTGGAAAACAGAAACTCCACAGCATGTGAGCCAACTAAACCTGCTTCCTGATCTTAATGCTGAGGCGAGAATAGCCAGTCTCTGTCGCACTGACTGGTCTGTCTGGTGCTCTGGTCATCGCCTGACACAAGTAGGTGGAGAATCTTGATTTTCTGCTGGGCGGTGTGAGCAGACGGCAGACAGGCAGTGGGCCTTGTGGTCGGAAGTCAGAGACCACTCAGACTCTGCACTCCCATCCTGCCTTATTTGTTTTAGAGAAGAATCGCTTCAGCTAAAGGAGAGACAAAGGCTACAGTACGCGCTTGTTTGTGGACGTATGAGGGAGCCGGTGCGTGGCTGTTAGGGCTGCAAATCATCTGACCTTCGGCAGGACACACAGGTAAAGGAGCCTGCAGGGGCTGCCTGCCTCATGACTGTGATGTATTTAGAGAGTTTACTGCTGCATTTCCCCCTTTGTTCTCAATTGACAAATAAATGACATACAATTTTGCATTAATTTCAGGCATACAACCTAGTGGTTCAATATTTGTACACATTACAAAATGGTCACCAGTATCGTCCCCATGTGTCTCCACACAAAGTCGTTACATGATTGACTATATCCCTCGTGCTGCACTTCACATCCCTGTGACGGATTTATTTTACGCCTGGAAGATTGTAGTTCGTAATCCTCTTCCCCTCATTCACCCGCCCTGCCACCCCCCTCCCTTCAGGCAACCCCAGTGTGTTCTCTCCGTGAGTCTGTTCCTTTTGTTTGTTTTTTATATTCCACATGTAAGTTAAATAATATGGTACTTTTCTTTCTCTGTCTGACTTATTTCTCTAGGTCCATCCATGTCCTTGCAAATGGCAAGATTTCATTCTTTTTATTGCTGAGTAATCTTCCCTTGTATATATGTACCACCTCTTCTTTATCCATTCATCTACGGATGCACACTTGAGCTCCTTTCATCTCTTGGCTATTGTAAATAATGCTGCAACAAACACAGGGATACATATATCTTTCCAAATTTTTCATTTTCTTCGGATATATACCCAGTAGTGGAATTGCTGGATCAAATGGTAACTATGTGTTTAATTTTTTGAGAAACCTCCATACTGTTCTCCACACTGTCTGCATCAGTTTGCATTCCCACCAACAGAGCAAGAGGGTTCCTTTTTCTCTACATTCTTACCAACATCTGTTGTTTCTTGTGTTTTGATTTTAGCCATTCTGACAGGTGTGAGGTGATATCTCATTGTGGTTTTGATTTGCATTTCCCTGATGCAAATGTATTCCCTCAGTACAGTGATACATATTTGAGAGTTTACTTTTGCATTCCTTAACTCTATTCCTGTCACTTCAGATGAGAGTGTTTTGAACCTACCATCTGCATTTGTAGGCAATACTCAGTTCAATAAACTCAATAAAATGTCACACTGGTATCTTTCTGACTCTGCCAGTAACCCAAATAAGCTATTTTCCCCTTAAATGTGTTTCAGTTTCTCCAATGTGAAATATATCAGCATGCTTCTTACCAACTGAGAGTGATGCTATGAGTACGGAACATTCTGCTAAAGGTCAGAAGGAGGATATAAGTCAGAAATTTGTCTAGTTGAATTTCAGAAGTATAGACAGAGACCTATTTTAATTGGATCGAATAGGTTATAGTACTAGTAAATCCATTTCAGGTCCTTCATGAACACGCTGAGATAGTGACTTGCGCAATCTTTACAGTGAAACAGCATCATGTACGGGGGAACTTTAAAGTCATCCCAAAATAAGGACAGAAGTTTTATTTATATTTGCTTATCTACAGTTCATCTATTTCATCTCTTGTTGTTGTTGTTGTTGTTGTTCTTCTTCACAAAATTGAGCGTTTGCTAAAGTGAAAGCATTGAACAAAAAAAATCATAGTTTGGGAGAATTTATCTGATAACAACATGCAAGGATCTACTCCTAGGATGTTTTGTTTCCTTTCAGTCTACTTTTAGGACATCTTACAATTTCAGTTTCTGTTTAGTGATGAACAGAATAAAAACTCCCAAACACACTAATCCCCAGAACCTATGAATATGTTGCCTTCTGTGGCAACAGGGGCTTTGCAGATCTGATTAGTTTAGGGACTTGAGATGGGGAAATTGTCCTGGATCACGGAGGGGGCCCAGTGCAATCACAAGGGTCCCAGTTAGATGAAGAGGGATCGGCATTAGAGGCCATGTGAGGCAGAAGGAAGGCGGCTGGAATGACACGATCACAGGCTACGGCCAGGAGCCCAAGGCTGCGGGTGACCCCCAGGAGCTGGAGGAGGAAAAGCACAGCAGCTCCTGTAAAGCTTCCAGAAGCAGGCAGCCCTACCCACACATTGATTTTCACCCAGTAACACTCACCTCACACTTCCGACCTTCAGAACCATAGGAAAATAAATTTGTGCTGCTTTAAGCCACTAAATTTATGGTAAATTTTTGCAGCAGCAATAGGGATCTAGTATGATTGGTAATTCATTCTGAGCTCTTAGAGTGGACCACGTTAGTCTTAATAAAAAATTGTGTAGCTCGTGTGAGGGTGTCTACATAACGGATAAACAGTATAGATAGAGGAATATTTTTTCTCTTATAGAGAAAATCAGATACTGTCCACAGAGATTCTGGGAGGAATCTCTTTACCTTCTGACAAGATCTATTCTTTAATTTTTTTTTCTCATTTTTATAGTGATGTGCTTTTGGAATATATGTGAGGTTGGGTTGGGTGAGATCCAAAGCAGACAGCCAAGAAAGAATTCTTGAGACGTCTTTGGTGCAAAATGGTGGTTTTATTAAAGCACAGGGACAGGACCCCTGGGCAGAAAGAGCTGCTGACCCAGGGTTGTGAGGGGGTGGCTGATTATATACTTGGTGGGGAACCTAAGGAAAAGGGAAGTTTCAAAAGGATTTTCACACGTTAAAGAGGACCTACAAGATACTGGAGGTCTTCCCATTGTCAAGTTAAGGTTGTTTTCCTCTCTAGCGAGGCATTAACATTGAGATAATTGGGAAATTCCTGGAAGAATGTCACACGTGTCCCACCCAGAGGTGGGGGGTGGGGGAGGTTGCAGGATGTCAGCTGGTGCTTTGTCCTCAGGTAGTCTTCTGCTCCCTCATCAGTAGCATGCAACAGAAAATCAGGCAGACCTCAGAAACAGCAGCGTCTGGAGCAGAGATGCTAGTTAGCAGAAAGCTTATCAATACAGACCATGGGTTTTCTCCCATATGCACATGGTAGCCCACATTGCAGAGGCACTACTGGGGTTCTGGACCCAGGAAGTCACACGGTGGTCCGGGATATGTATTTACCATCCGAGTTTAGAGCAGCAGATAGAAACTCTAATTCATAAGTAAGGCCCTTTCATAAAGAAGTTCCTTTCCAGTGCTGATTGCTGTGGGTCAGGATGAGGGCGAGACCCAAAAGCAATCAGAAAACCTTTGACAAGCACAGAAGAGATATCCATCTCAGATGGAGCAGGAGAGGGATTCTTTTCCACACCTGGTTTGAGATTTTTACCAGTTCCGTTGTTAAGGATTAGAGTTTAAAACCAGGTTCCTTACTTACATATCATCTACCTCAGTGTGAACTTCTAATTTTATTCCATGGATTTAATCCTTTACTATCATCATTTCTTTTGATATATAAATGATCCCAGATTTAGGACAGACCAAATATGCTGCCTTCTGCAAAATAAGTGTCTTGGACTCTTTTAAGTGTCACTATATTGAAACCAAAAGAATAAAGAGACAAGGCATCTGAATACAACATATGCCCAAGATGTTACTTAACATAAAGGGTGTTATTGGCACAGTTACTAACCTCTCGGTCAGGTCACTAGAGGGAAATAGGACTGAATCTCTAAGGAAGAATGAAGGGGAAACCTGATGTTCAGGACAGACGGGTATCTCTGACACCGTGTTACAAAGAGTGAAATAAAAAACCCTTCCCCATCTCTCCTAGCCGTCTGTGGGCCTTACTTGAGTGGTAAAAAGAATGCAGAAATAAATGAGGAGTCATTTAGAAAATTACTGTTTTTTACCAAAACTCGGGCCTATTTTTACATACCAATTATACAAGATTAGTGAATAAAAATACAAAAAGTCCAGTTAAACTTGAATTTCATTCAGCCACAAAAATGAATGACATACTGACTCATGATTCAAAACCGATAAAATTTGAAAACATTATGCTAAGTGACAGGAGCCATAAATAGGACTTCTGGGAAGAAGGCAGAGTCGGAGGATCCTGAGCTCACGCCGTCCACTTGGACACACCTTGCCAGCAGCCACATCTATGAAAATAACCCGGAGAAGGACCAAAGCTGGCAGAACAGACTCTCCCAGTTAGTCATAGAGAGGAGACCACACTGGAAAGGGTAGGAAGACAGAGCCGGGGTTGGGAATGAAACTCCAGATGAGAACAATCACAAACAGGACACACAGCTCTAGTACGGGGAGGGGAGAGGAGTAGACCCCTCTGTAACCACCCCAGACGGGGGCGGGGGGGGGGATCAGTACTGGGAAGATGAAACCCCACATCATTTGGCTTTGAAAACCAGTGGAGTTTAATCTCACAAATTGTTAACAATCAGCAGGGATTAACACCTGGAGCTCTAGAAATCAGTGACTTAGCTTTGGAAGAGGGCATTAGGAAACTGAGTCCTGCCCTTAAAGAGCCCCCATAACAAACAACCCTGCAGATACTCAACATAGAAGCAATTGCTTGACAAGCTCCAGCATATACTGGGAGGAGATTTATTTACTTGTCTCAATGTGCCCTGTAGGGCAGCTTGGAAGGCAGCAGGGACACTCTCCACCTAGTTTCTTTCCATTGTTCTAAGTCAAAATAACGCTGAATTTTAGATAATGTTTTTTCTTCTTCTTTAGTATACATATGCTGCATGTTATATTTGAAACATATTTATGCTAAATATTTATATGTTGTTTATCTTCAATTTAAATTTAATTGAATCTCTCGCATTTGATCTGGCAACCCCACTAGTGTGTTTATTGAAAAAAAATTTTTTTTCAACCAAAAGGTTAATGTTTCTGGAATGTGGGTTTATAATAACCTTTGTTGAATCTTATAATGATGCACATAACAATACAATTAATTAACCATTCTTCCGGTGCTATGGAAATCCTTGTCATAGCTTAATAAGTGATCGACTTGAAAAACTGAATGCCCAGCTAAAATTTAGTTTTGAAAATATTTTCCTGTGTAAATATAGATACTTATAACTTCAAAATTTTAGGCATAACACTTCACTTTTTATCACAAATACTAACAAAAATACTTGACAGACATACATTAAGTTACTCTCTACAGCTAGGACATCTTATACACTGAGCATTCACTGTCGCCAACACAAAACTCCAGATGAGACAGAGTAATTAATCACTAACTTCATTAATGTAGATTCAACTTTGCACTTTATTTCTCAAAAACTTAATTAAGAGGGTGAAAAAATATTAAAGTAATATATAATGTAAGTGCAGTTTCTCTCTTAGGAGGTTCAGGCCACCACAATCTTTTTACCTTGGGGAAATGGGTGATGGTATTTCACGAGCGAGGGTATAAATCAATAGCCTTGTCATTTCTCTGAAAGACTACTGCACTAATGACAGCAATTACTTTTAAAGGGCTGTTTTGAAATGTGTGGAATGGAGCCTCAATAATTAAGCTGTCTCTTTAAAAATGTGCTCTTCCTCATCTATGGGAAGGAAGTTGGAGAGGAAAATTGACCAGAGCAGGCAACGGCCAGGAGACCCCAGAAGATGGAAAGTTACTAACAATAAGCTAGAGATAACCAGAAGCCCTACTGCGAGCAAGAGATAACCAGCCCTTTCTGCTTCTGTAAACAGGCTTCCCGCCACAGGCTCCCTGCCCTACTGTTCCCGCCTAAAGCAGCCCCACTCCCCCAGTTTAAACCCACCTACCAGCAGTCAGCATAGCCCTTGAAGCCTGTCTGCCTGCAGTCCCCTATGAAAGCCCTGTAACCCCATTCCCCAAGGGCCAGAATTTGGAGCACAAGCTCATCTGGGTCCGCCCACATAAAATAAATCCGAGTTCTCCTACTTCTCCGAGTGTCACTTGGTCTCTCCCCGGTCTGAATCTTATCTTTCCCCCCTGCAGCAAAGTTACTTCTCCAATCTCATCAGCAGTGATGCGTCTGGTACTAATTCATCCCTGCCGACTGTCCGTCCAGGTCTCCTCTGATGAAGCACGTAGGGTACACAGGCTTGTTGGGGGATGGCTATGCATGTTGACTGTCCCCCGATAAATAAAAGGAGGTGCCCCAAACCTTGATTCTAAAGGGTTAGAATCACAATATTTCTCTCTGCTCACAGATTCACTAATTTCTTCCAAGTTTCAGAAGCATTATCTTACATTGTAGACTTAGCAAGTAAATTGAAATAGGGACACATGGATATGTTGATCTTGTGATCCCAGACATAAAGTCAACCCAAACGGGTTGTACATTTTCAAGCTTAGAGATGTAGCTTTTCTTTGGCTTTGAATTGTATACCTGTTACTGAAGACTGCACTGTATCTTGTGTTTGCCTTGAACATTTGGGAGTGGCTCTTGGCCCAAAGCAACAGTGTTTTCTCTCCTCATTTGGTGTGGTATGTGGTGTGTTACTGAGAAATAATTGCTAGTCAGGGGAAAAAATATATCTCCTTTGTGGTCCTTCTCCAGAGCCTTAAATATTATCAAAATTTCCTCCTATAGTTTAAGGTGGGGCGGGTAGGTTTTTGCCGTAGCACGTGAATTAGTAAATATTTTCAGATTTGTGGGTATGAGGTACCAGTTACAATACTCAAATCTGGCATTGTAGGATTGAAGAAACCATAGTGAATGTATAACTATGACGGAGCGTGGCTGTGGGTGTGTTCCAATAGTTTATTTACAAACATAGGCAATGAGGTTTGACGTGGGCTGTGTGCTGTCTATATCAGCATACAGCATTGCCTCTTTAGAAGGTAGGTCTTGGTAAATTTCAAACCCTTTGGGAAAGGACCGTATTAAGTTATGACCCATCTTCCACAATTTATTGTGAATTTTATCAAATTTTCACCCAATTGTCTGAAGACTGGAAAAGATACAGAATATTTTTAATAGAAGAAAAAGTATGTTCAAGGGCAGCAATATTCTACAAAATATGATCCTATACAATGCTAATTATGTAGGAAGTTAGCAAATATAATACAAAAGGTCAATTATGATTATAAATCTGTGATTTTAAAAAGTTAATTAGCTTTCTTTGCTCTAAGATGTATCAGTCTTTAATATGCTAATATATTAGCATATATGCCATTATATGCTAATATATTAGCATATAATATAATGGCATATAATATATATAGCATATATAATAGCATATAATATAATATGCTAATATATATAATATGCTAATATATATATATAGATCTCCAAGATTGGATTATGTGCTAATATATATGTTTTATATATATATATATATGCTATATATATATATATAGCATATATAATAGCATATAATATAATATGCTAATATATATAATATGCTAATATATATATAGATCTCCAAGATTGGATTATATTTTCAAAATAGTAAACTTAATTTTGCAGTGCAACTGAACACTTAAAAATATTGATCATTAGCAAAACAACATAGTCCATATGGGCAACCATGCTTAGAACATGCTTAGGTAGCCAGCGAGGTATAAAGTGTTCTTAGGAATAAAATCCAGAAGAGCCACAGGTAGAATATCGATAGCAAACCGTTCTTTTGCCTCAGAGTGAAATGTTGTCTCTCTGAAAACATCTTACTGTACTCACCCTTCTTATGATGTTGTGAAATAATAAAATGCCCATGTGATGAGATGAGCTGGGTGAGCGTTACATGCATGTGACCCAGCATTAGCTTATTATTGATCTTCTGCCGTGAGGTGAATGACAGAGATGTTGTCAGGTAGTGAGGCTGCTATTGACCTTCTGATGACATGTCAGAAGAAGGATCACCTGATTCTAGACCCATCCAAGGTTGACACAGGTATTTGAAACCACAGAAAGCAAAACTGCAGGTAAGGGAGGACTACTGTGAAACTCATATTTAATCTATATTAGAAATATGTTTTTGATGTATTGTACAAGAAACTGCTTACTTTTTTGTCTGTCAATAACATCAGCCCCTTTTATTCTGGAGAGTCTTTGCAATGATATTCCCTTAGCAGGAGAATGAGAAAGAAATACTTCTATACATTAGTTTAATGAGAAAGAAATACTTCTATACATTAATTTCAGAAAAACATTTCTTTTATTAAACCCCTTTCTAGTATTTATAGAAAAATTGCACTGCACAGGTAAAAATATCAGGAAATACAATGCCTTGTAAAGATGCATGGCATACAAGGGCACTCAATTCTAGAACGTTTGTGATCATGAAAATTACAGCAATGCAAATGAGAAAATCATTAATAGGCATCGTCTCTAAAAAGCCATAAAGAAGCCATGGAATTCTGAAAATTACCTTTGGAAAATCAAAGTTACACAATGCTAACTTCAAGTCTTCATCTACCTGTACATTTTTAATTTTGTGATTACAATGTTTATGATACTGGTAAGAAATTGTATATTGTTGCCCTGCTCCCACAGTTTTCCATTCCTCAGGGATTTGTTTGGCTTTGCCAGGCACTGCATGAGGGTCAGGATTGAGAACAGAACACATTCTTCTTCAAAGTCCTTTTCTGGTTCTCGGGGGCCTCTCACATTGTCCCTAGTTGTTGAATATGCTTGATAAAGACCAATTCTTAAGAACTGATCACAATTTCCCTTCATCATGTGCTCCTCTGCACAAGAAGGAGCTCTGTATTCCAGGTCTGCAGAGGAAAATAATTGACTTAATTCCTACCAACGTATATAAACTAATGTCAAATTCTCCATGGATATATTTTCATTTAAAAAGTTATGTTAGAGTAACTTAGCTAAGTTCCTAGTCCCATTTTAATTTAGTGCAATATTGCTCCACATTTTACAGATTCCTTGTTGACCTGTATGTTCCTCCATCTGCCTATTCTATGGTCTCTTTTCTTTCCCTTTCTGTTGTTCCTCATGTTTCAAGTGTCTGTTTCCAAACTTCAATATGTATCTCAATGATGTAGAAATCCTGACTTTTTTTGTTGAAATGAGTAGTCCACATATTCAATCATAAAATTATAATTTCAGGGTAATTGTTATAGCTGTACAGGCATTATTTTACCTACGTCTATTCATTGCAATCAGGAAAAATTCAGCTCTGCAGAGCAGAAGTCTAGATGCCGTTCCAAAACCTGTTCCTACAATCCAGACAGAACAGTGTTAGCAACGGGCTGTATGACTTTTGATAGATATTCCTATGTATTCTGTCTTTTTAAAAACATTTTATTTATTTATTTTATTTGTTTGTTTGTTCATTTTTAGAAAAAGAGAAAGAGAGAAGAGGGAGGGGGCAGAGGGAGAATCTCAGGCAGACTCCATGCTCAGCACAGAGCCCATCCCAGGGCTCAATCTCATGACCCTGAGATCATGACCTGAGCCAAAATCAAGAGTTGGTTGCTTAACCGACTGTGCTACCCAGGCGCCCCCTATGTATTCTGCATTTAAAACAATCACTTTACATTTTATTTTCTAATTTCCTGATACTAATATAGAGAAATACACTCTTTTATGTTGACCTAGCACCTGGCAATATTGTTACATTGACTTACTCATTCTAACAGATTGTTTATGAGTTCATTGGTGTACTTTACAGATACTGTGATGCTGACCTGCCAATAATGGTGGTTTTCATTTTCCTTTCAATCTTCTTAACTTCTATTTCCGTCCTTTACCATGTTGCTCTAGCTTTAGCACTTCCATGACACTCTTGAAGAGAGTGGAGATATTGGACGTACTTATCTTGTAACTTATGAGGATAAGATTCAGTATTTCACCATTCAGAATGATTTTTGTGGTACTTTTTATTGTAAATATATTCTTTCTGATTAAGGAAGCTCTATTCAATTGCTAGTTTGTTGAGAGTTTTTATCACAAAAGCATGGTGAATTTTGTCAAATTAATCTATTGAGATGATCATCGGGTTTCTCTCTTTTGTTTAACTAATGTGGTAAATTACATTAAATATTTTTCAAAGTATATTAATCCAACTATACACTTCCAGAATCACGATGTATTTGTATGCCATTTTAATTTGCTGATGCTTAATTTAGATATTTGTTTGCGTCTCTGTTGATGAAAGGCACTGATTTGTGATTTTACTTTCTGTCATGTCCATTGCAGACTGTGATGTCCAGGCAACGTTGGTCTGGTTACATGAGTGGAGGTGTGCTCCCTTTTCCTCTCATCTCTGTGTGTTGTGTATTGCTTCTTCCGTAGATGATTGGTTGTACTCATCAGTAAAATCAACTTGTCCTGGAATTGTCTATGTGACAGTTCTGTTTTGTTTTATTTGTGTTAGTGTTTTTTTTAAGTAATTTACAAAGCTAATCTTTAAACCATTCCAAACTATACAAGCTACAGGTGTTGATTTGATTGCTGAGAAACAATGCTTTAGTGGCATGCTTCTAATGTGAATTAAAATCCATATTAATTAAACTTTCAGATAGTCACCATAGGAACAAAGAAAAATGTAATTCTTAGGTCCTTGTCTTCATATGGCTGCATTTGTACCAACCTTATTCTTCTAAAGACCTTGCAAAAGTATCGAGAATTAATTTAAGTGATCTCTATACATTCTCCAAACTCATGTCAGATTTCCATTAGTAATGACAAAAAGTGGTATCTATAAATGCTGCCAGAAATCCTGACATGGTTTCCCTCCATCCCTTATGATGACCCTGTGATTTGTATTTTGTGTGCCTGTAGGCGTCACAGCCCCAGGCATGACAGAGTCTGCCTCTGGAATCTACTGACTCTTCTTATCAGCTTTGTTTTCTTTTGTTTTTGTCTTTCATGTCATATATATTTTTGCTTCTTCGTACCTTCAACCAATTAGGGTCTTGATATTTAAAATACACCTATTATGAACTGATACGGTTGTTTCATGGTGTTTTCTTTAATCCAGTTTTATAATTTTTTCCTTCAATAAGCAGTAAACATTTAGAGAAGAATGGCTTTAGGTAGCCTCTCAACCTAAAAGTATATAACGTTTCATAAAGGCATAACTTCAGTAACATTATCACAATTAGAATGACAAAGTTCAAACACAAAACAAAGAATAGAACTCAAAAGATATTTTGAATATTTCCACAGCTATGCTTTTATAACAAAGGAGACAAAATTGTTACAAAAGTTTGAAAGAACAAACAAATGGCTTTTATTCCCTCTTGCCTGGAGCAATCATTTAAAAGCCAAGCTTTGAAGTAGATGCTTTATAAAGCATTTATATATAAAAATAAAAAAGAAAACTATGTAGTGTATAATTTCTTTCTAATTGCAGTATATTTCTCTTATAAAAATGTCATACTATGCAAGATAAACTTAAAAGTCAAATGAGCTCCTGGTAAATTTGAGTTGAAGGCTGTGGTTTTCCTACCTAATTTGAATACGTAATAAACAAGTTGGCCATAAAATCTTCAAAAGTGATTTCTAAAGGAATATTTGCTTTGAATTGTAGTACGATAAAACTGGCCTTTATTCGCCTCCAGGAAACCCAGAGGCAAACACTACTAACACACAGCTGCTTCTGAATATCCCTGGAAGGCAGAAATAACAGGTCACTGTTGCTCACCTGTGGTGCGCAGAGTAGATGGGACAGTGGTACATCCACGGTGACCCAGAGCCAGTGAGACAGAGCAGGGAGGCCGGGAAGCAGGAAAGGACTCTGGCTGCCCCTCATCTCAGCTTCCCCAGGCCTTCCGACTGGCCAAATGTTTAGGTTGAATTAGATCATTTTTATGGTCTCTTCTAGAGAGAATAAAGTTAACACGTGATTTCTTTAGGAAATATTCAAGCTTTGTATTCAAGTATGCAATATATACATTAACTTCAAAGTTTTCTGTATTGAACTTAATATTTTATGGCTGTTCTGTTTGATGAGACTCCCTAGGTTGGTTCCAGGTGAAAAAAGTTCAGGTTAAGGTTAAATGCACTTTTCGAAGGGTTTTCTCTTCTCTCCTCCACTGCTGCTTGGGTGGCACCTGTCTTGTCCTCCGCGTGTCTGTTCACGTCTGCTAAGGTGTGAGCAGCCTCCAGTCCGGGTTCTGCTGTGGCCGCCCTCCACGCTGATAACCTCTTGTTACACATCTACAGTTTGTTTCTTCTGGTAGCTGTAAACATCGGGGGCAGAAGAAAATTCAGCGCTGCCCTTAGGCTCTGCTGGAAACGAGAGGAAACTTGTGGCTGCGTGGTGACTCTCAACTCAGATCCAATGCACTTCGGTTCATCTCCCCTGTGACCGTCCATGAAGCCACTCCGGGGCGAGCTCCACGCGTCCTGTCATCCCCTCTGGAAGTCGTGCTGTCCCCGCTCCCCCCCCCCACCTCCTCTGAGAGTGGCCTGCAGACTTCCTTCCCAGAGAGACACCTCAGGGCCTGAATGTATCACGTGGCTCCCTTCTCATTCTCCTTTTATTATTTCCCTCTCCTGGGGCTTATATCATTTTTATTTAATTTCAGATGTTTGTGCTCCAGAGGAGGAAGGTCAAACAGGTCAGATCAGATATTCTTCTTTTCCAAATTTTTAAGATAGAACCTTAGCCTTCCATGCTCAGACCTCAAAATACATTTTTCTCCTCAAAACTGTGGCCATGCTCCTCAGAATTCTGTTTTGGAACTTTAGCATTTTCTTTGCCACTTTTCCCTCGGGGTGCTGAAGGCGGCTGGTTGGATTTGGTTTGGGGCCCAAGGTAAACGAAACCCACAGAGAGAGAAGATGATGTAGAAATGTGCCAGGTGACACGTGCGACTCTCTCTTCACATAACCTGCGATGTTTTCCCTTTGCCTCCATTTTCCGAAGTAAGATACTTTCACCTGGTGAACACTATTTACCTGAAACAGCACATCAGGCTGGTGAGAGTTTTGCATGGATTTTTTAAGAATACGAGGCCTGAGGGGCGCCCAGTAGCTCAGTCGGTGAACTGGCTGACTCGATTTTGGCTCAGGTCGTGATCTCAGGGTTGTGAGATTGAGACTCAGTGCGGAGTCTGCTTGTCCCTCTCCCTTTGCCCCTCCCCCCACTCACACACACAATCTCTCCCTCAAATAAATAAATAGACCTTAAAAAAACAATACAAGGACTGAGAAATTCTGAGGGTACTTAACTCTCTCCATGGAATTTAATGTTCCATTATATGGAAGTTGGAAATTGGGTGTATTAATGTATATTCAACTTTGTGAAAAATAGCCTTGCTATCGATTTGTTTCTTCAGGAAAACACAATGATGATTTGGGCCTAAAATGTTAACTCTAAATAAACAATAAACAACGTCAAAAATAACTCATGGTGATTCTTTATAACCCAGAATTTACCAATAAGTTTGTACATAAGTCTACAAATACTAAGTATTTCTGAAGCCCGTACCCAAAGCAGCATCGGAGATGGAGAACAGTGCAATCGGGGCGGGGGGGGGTCTCATAAAAAAGAGAAAATGTCAAATCACAACACAGGCTATAAATTATTTATAGACCATCAAACATAGCAAGTCTGTGATGTTATTCAATCACTAGAAAGATTTTAATATAGGACAAAGTCCCATTGTGCTTTGTGATTGCATTTTTCTTTTATTATTTCATTGTGTTGGTTCATTGTCAGCGCTAGGAGATGGTTATCCTCTAAAGAGATAATCTTTCACCGATGATTGGAAATTAGAAACAATTGGAAATACAATGTAATAGGATAAACAAATTCAGCATCAGGGGACTGGAGTGGATTTTGGACTTCTGCAAGTAAGTCTTCATTTCTTGTCATAGCTGATCTGCTTAGAAGGTCCCGTAACATCATCCAAACATTTCTGAAGACAGCACTGTATACACGGTCATTTTCACTGGGAGACGTGATTGATTTAACATGTTTTTGCATTACAACTAACAAGTTAAATGAGGTATACATGAATACTAATCTGAGTTAACTTTGTTATATTTGAAACAGAAGAAATAAAACAGCATACATGTAATTTTGTTATAAACAGTAACAGCACACTTTTATATATTACTATAATTTAAATGCTTTTCACATGATGATTTTCCATTCCTGAAGTAATGAAAAATAAGATGGTTTCCATTTGCTTTCTCAATACTGTAAGTAAAAACACGGGGTACAACTGAAAGAGAACAGGTCCCAAACGTGTGTGTGTGTGTGTGTGTGTGTGTGTGTGTTTGCTAATATAGCCAACCTGTCTTACTGCAGGTCCAAAGTGTAGCTTCATTTTCCAAAATCAATGCCAATGTTTGCTCCACTTCTTATTTTTCCTTTGTAAGTATTTTTTAAGTATTAAAATGATACCTGATAAAGTTTGAAAAATAAATATAAATCTTTAAATTCAAATTGTTGGAATTACATACAATTAAATATTCAGTTCATTAGTCACACTAGTCACATGTCAAAGGTTCAGGAGGTATGTGTGACTGGCTACTGTCATGGACAGTGCAGATCTAGAATATTCCAACATTGCTCAAAGTGCAATTGGACAGTGTTACCTTCAGTAATTTGAGACTTTGTTTATGGCTACATAATATCCCATATGTTGGTACAGTAGTTTCTGAATTATTTCTGCATTGGTGTATATTTTCAGGGCTCACTGGGTGACTTCTTGTGTTTCTTTGGGCTGATGTTGCAGTTTTATTTTATTATTAGAAACAATGCTATAATGAATTATGTATAATTTTTTTTACGTTTTTATTTTGGAAACGTTCATATATTCACAATTTTTTCTCTTCTGTGGTCATAACTAAGGATCGTATGGCAGAACTATTGACTAGAGCACAGAACTTCAGGAAACTACAACTCTAAGTATGGGGAAAGATTATTTTGAAATATTTTGAATTTTAAATCAATTTAGTGGGAGATTTTTAAACAACTGTACACTGGGGTTTTTAAAAGATTATTGAACTCTTTGGAGCCTGAGGTCATTGTGAACTCACAGTTTATGAAGCACTAAGGGAACTACTAAGATTTGAACAGTTTCAGACTGTGGCTTCATGCAGCATCGACCTTAGAGACAGAAAAAAATCCCAAATAACTAACTTTTGTCTGGATAATTGTTCTGAATGAATATTCTTTAAAAATCTCTGGGCTTTAAAAGTATTTAATGCTCAGTAAACTCGACTGTTCAATGTTTTGCTCCATTATGTGGTTTATTAACAGATTAACATCTTACTTTTCTTTATACATCTCATATGCAAGTAAGATCAGGATAGCAGAGTGGTCGCTTACGTGCTTGTCTGAGCAGATCAGAGGCAAGTAAAGGTTATGCGATGTAATTACGTGAGAGGGTACACACTGGAAAGATCAGCCCCATTATTACAAAATTCCTATAATGTGTTTTCTTTGTAATTAATTTTGGTTTTTCAAAAGAATTCCAAAGGCTCCTATTTTCTCTTAACTTGTAGTTTTAAAAATACATCTACTTTCCTTCTGATTTTGAATTACCACCTTTCAGCAGGGAGAAAAGTTGTCCAGACAGTATTTTAGAGTCAGACGGGACTGCACTCACTTGTGCGTGTCAAGAGATCAGGGTTTTTATATCATCTCTGAATGTCACCCTCCAGACTCCCGTGCATGGCACAGTGCCGCCCCCACATCAGATAGTGACACAGACCTAGTCTCGAATCCGCACTTCAGGATGTACTAATTGTGTGACTTTGGGGAAATTATTTTATGCAATTTATAGTGCTTCTTCCTGAGGCGTCCCATGAGAAAATGAGCAGCAAACACTCAGAATGGCGTGTGGCTCATAGCACACTCTGCTGTTGTCATCGAAGGGGCTGAATCAAATTCACTCTTGAGGAAATCCTTTCTCACTTCTAATTTTAAAATATAAAAAAAGGAACTCCAAATGGATAAGATAGATTAATATAGACTAAGAATGTAAATTTCTCCTGCATTTTCTATAGTGAATGTGAATTCGGGAATGGGGCGGTGACCAGGCTGAAGCTCGAGGAGGAGCCCCCGGACAGGAGAGAAGGCGCAGTGGAAGCTCTGAGAGGCCATTGCACCTGTTTCTGTGCCAGAGTAACAGCAGAAAGTGAGGCTGTTGCAAAACAGGTGTCCAAATGGGAGTGTCCTCAACTAGAAGAGATCTCGCAGGGAAATGGTGGTGAGATGGGGACAGACTTCCATCTCGGTCGTATCACATGGGGGAGGGGGGTCAGGAGAAAAGTGATCACTAGCTCATCTACTAGTCCCTACTTGTCATCTGAAGACGGTTCCGAGGACCTACAAGAAACAATTGCTCAATCAGTAAATAATATGTGAAATATATATGAATTTCCCCAAGGGTTGCCCGACCACAACTTTTAAATATCAATGTAGACTGTGAGGTATATAAAGAAAGAAAAAAGGTCCTGTATGCTACCAGTCTTATTTAAAATTCCTTAGGGAATTAAACCTCCAAAAACTCAAGGATGCTGGAAAAAAACAAATATGGAGAAGAAACTTCATGTGGAAAAAGCTTTCATAAAAATACGAACTTATGGCAAGAGTCAGAAAGCTCCTGAAACCTAGGAAGGATGATAGACTTTTCTATTTCCCTGGCCTCCCTTATCCTGGCCACTGTGCCCCCAGCGTCAGATCCACACAGACGGAGGCTGAGCCACAGACCTCGTGTAGCAGCAGCACCTGTTACCGATCAATGTCTCATGTGCTGCACATGCTCCACCAGGCACTTAAATCTATTCTCACTTCCCACAATGACCCTGGGAAACAGAACTATTGTCATCAGCTTCTGCATTTGACCCGAGGATTGGTCATGTTAAAGGATATGCGTGAGGACATCACTGATTAGCGCTGGGCATCGACTTCCAACAGGAAACAGGCAATGCCCACATCCACGAATGCCAGAGGAGCTTTGGTGGTTAAAGGTTTTGAAAACCTGGGAGTGTGGGGGCACTCCAGCCTCCCACATTTTTAACACCCAAGTACGAAATAAGAGAGCATCGCAGGGAAACTAGTTCATCCCAAACACCCATTACATAGGCCTTTTGAAACCAACCCTAAATGTATTCAGCAGTAGAAACTCTCTTAGGAGGGAATTAGGACAGATATATTCCAATCATTTTCGAAAGTCATTAAAGGGAGAAACAAAGAGAGAGTTTAATATGTGAGAAATATGCCAAGGTTTAGATTTCACTCATTTCTTAAACCTCTATAAAATCTTAGCCAATTAAATCATCAACAAAGGATATTTGTTATTTAGAATATTTTACTTAGAATATTGGTTGTTCTTATTTAATAATATTTAAAATCCCTATTTTAAAATAATAATAAAATATGAATTTAAATGTACTCATTTCCAAAGAGTCTGAACAAATATAGAATCTATACATCTAATGACTCAAAATTATTTAGGTTGGTATTTAATAATTAATTTGATTAGGTCATTGTGACATTTTAAAAGAAATAGTTTTCAATTTTTTATACTGTATCCTGAAAGACATCAGGAATCTTCAGAAATTGTTTCTCAAATTGTAATCTTCTGGCACAAGCACCAAACTCACCTGAGGTGGTCTTAGAAAATGTGTATCTGTAGGACCAAACCTTAGATCTACCGAGGACTGTGTGTAGATTAGCAAATCTTGAAAGAGCTCTGAAGATAACGCTTATACTTGAAATGTTTGATAATCACATCTTTACATTAAAATTTGCCAAAATTCTAGAAATACCACTCTTCAAAACATACCATATATGACTTTTAATCATAAAAATGATGTTTGGAAGAGATATTGAAGGTACAAGAATTTAAATCAAATGGGGTCTCAGAGAATTTGAAACAAAACAAAATAAACAGGGGCACCTGGTGGCTCAGTTGGATAAGTGTTTCCCTTCAGCTCAGGTCATAATCCCAGGGTCCAGGGATCGAGCCCCACATCAGGCTCTCTGCTCAGAGGGAGTTTGTTTCTCCCTCTGCCTGCTGCTCCTCTCCCCCTGCTTGTGCTCTCTATCTCCCAAATAAATACACAAAATCTTTAAACAAATAAATAAAAATAAATAAAAATCATTGATTCAGCCATATGCATCAGGAACCTACAACATACAAAGTAGTGTACTAGGCCCTCTGTGGGGCTAAATCTAGAAACAAAACCACTGTGGAATATTTTAGAGAAGAAATACAATTACTCCGCTCTTACTCCAAAGCAGATGCTTCAAACAGGAAAGATTCTCAATGTTTTCAGCTGCCCTCAGTGTTCAGTGTCATGATGTATGTCAGTTACATGGGCATTTGGTATATAATTACAGATTAAACTGCACACTTATGCTTTGCGAAATAAAATAAAATTGCTGTGAGGTGTCATTAAGATTATTTTTTTCTTTTTTTTT
>NC_048223.1:46064426-46091653 GCF_002007445.2 Ailuropoda melanoleuca
GCGGGTGCCGTCCGCGAGTCCGCCTGTTCCCCCGTGCAGGTGGCCCGCCAACCGCCAGCCGTCCGGTGTGCGCTCCCAGAGCTCCCTTCTCAGCCTGCTGTCTCAAGCGTGCGGGTCCGCGGTCTGTCCACTCCCCCGTGCAGGTGGCTACCGCTTCCCGGTGCCCTGACACGGCGGCTCCCTCCCCTTTCTGTTNTTTAGCTTCCGATATCTGTGCGCGGTTTCACGGCTCCCCGCTTCGTACCTCGATACTCAGCGCTGGAGATGTTCATTTGTAGAGATCCAGATGTATCTTCCTGCGTCTCAGGCTGATTCCGTGGATATTCCTGCTGGTCTGGTACCTATCCAGCTCAACTCAGGGGACCGGCTGAAAAAGGGGTCCCCTACTCCTCCGCCATCTTAACCTCCCCCCCTATCATTAAGATTATTATTTTAAAATTAACGACAACAACAAAGCCTCAAACAGCAAGGTTAGCATAACACTTAAATAGATACGTTATTTATAGACCTCAGCGATTTTCCTCTTCAATTATCTGTCACAGTGCTGATCAGCTAAGTTTGATATGTCTGAATAAACAATGTTATTTTATCAGCATCTGTGGGGAAGTGGAGAAGTGGACCTGAATAGCATTTTTCAAAGACTCTAAGACTCTAGGAAACACCTTTGTGAGGAAGTTTTAGCTACTTTGCCAGGATTTTACGGAGGCCCTGATTCTGAAAGAGTTGGGTGTATCAGTGAAGCTTTTCCTAAACATTAATGAAAGTCAAATACACAGAAAACCACATTACTCTCTTAAGCTAAGGTATTGTTGGGCATGTGACATAAATAACACCATTGTAATCACGCTGAACTAAGTCCCACACATGAGTTTTGTTAATCTGGAAAGTTGTAAACTCAGATAAGAAGATAACACCAGCCAATTTTAATATTTTTAAAGAATTTTCAAAGAATTTTCACATAACGGTAGACTTAATTTTAGAGCACTGTGAGATTTACAGCAGAGACAACTGGGGGTTAGGGGTGGGACCTGGGTCTCCTCACGGTGGGATCAGGGTTTACCTTTACACCCATATGTTAAGGATTTAGAATCAGACAATTACATTATTATTCCACCTTCTTCAATTACCGTATTTTGATTTTAGCAACCATCTTAGTTTATCATTACTCTTCTTACCTTCAAAGGAAATTGGCTTTTGTTAATCCTTGTATCATGTTGTAAATGCATACCAAACTTTAATGCAGATTTTATTAAGCATATCTTTCAGATAGTACGATTATGAAATCAGATCTTTAATTTTGGAATTTACATCTGCTTCTGTCAAATTTCCATTGTTGATGCCTTTTTATTTTATTTATTTATTTTTACCTGGGATTATTTTATTCATTTATTCATTTACGCCACAAATAACCCCAAGTATTTATTATACATCAAGAAGTGTTCCAGGCCCTGGAGATACGAACGACAATGCATCCCAAAGGACAGGATTCCACACCACCCCCTCTGTAGACATCTAGGCATCTTGTTGGATGCAAGGAAAAAACTTTATGTCTCTTATTATTATTTTTTTAATTTTTAACTTCATGTCTTTTAGGTACCAGCATCCAGGCATCTCCTACTTGTAGTCAAACACAATTCAGTATGTCTTGCACTCCCTCTGGATTCTTGCTGAAGTACATGCTTTGCTAGTAGCGTTTTCAGTAGGGGATTGTGGGTGGTAAACTACTTTGGCTCTTGCATGTTTAAAAACATATTTATTTTAACCCTGCTCTTTAAAACGAGTCTGGCTGGCTAGTGAATTCCAGGTCTCCGGATGTTTTCCTTCGGCATTGTGAGCATATGAAGCCATCACCTCTGACCTCTATTGTTAATGGAAGCTCTACTGTCGATTTCTCACTTCTTTGTAGGCAATCCATCTTCTCTTTTGCAGGCCATGTTTTCCTTTCTTGCTTCCTGTTGTGCAGTTATACTATGAGCTTTCTAGGTAGAGAGTTATTGTTATTTTCTTGCTAATCATTCAGTGAGGTTTTTCAATATTCAAGTTTTCATTCCTTTCATTTCTGGAAAATTATCAGTCATTTTATTTGTAAGCATTATCTTTTTTCCATTCCCCTTTTTTCTTTTGCCACTTCCACTGAATATAGTTCTGAACTTCTCATCCTACCCTCCAGGACCCATAATTTCCTCCTTAGTCTTACTGTGCTGTGATCTAGAAACTTCTCCCTCAGTGCTATCCTTCAACTCATTAATTCTCTCTCTTAAGATACACCCTCTGTACCATCGAGATGATTTCTTGAGGGTTACTATGATTATTATTTTACTTTCAATAATTATATTTTTCACTGTCTAGTTTTCCAATTTATTCCTTTTCAAATCTTTCCATTCTTGTTTCATAAATGCTGCTTCCTTCCTCTTGTCTTTGAGCAGTTTACATTATTTTTAAGTTCTCAGATTGATCTCTACATCCCTAGGGGTTAATTCTTCCATTTGTTGAATTTCCCAACTATTTTTATGATAATACACTTCTGCATATGCTTAAAATTGTTTAAATTTTAAATTTAAATTTAAATTTAAGCTATTCTTGCTTGGTAGTTCTCCTTCATATAGAACCTTACTTTTCACATGATCTGTGTTTGGCGTCAACCAAACATGGTCTTATAGCAGCACATCAATTTGAATCTTTCTCTCCATATGAAAGGTTTCATTTCGGACCTTACGTGAATATTGTATAGACTCAGTTCCCGTGTTGCATGGTTCCTCTGCTTCTTTACTTTACACGTATAAATTCAATGCTCTCAAAAACAAAATCTACATCTAAGATTTAATAAACTACATCTTTTATTTAGGAAGACGTTGCATTTTTTTGATTAACTAACTTGAGGATAAATGACTAAAGACCTATGAAAATAACATCTGGCATCTCCTGGCTCCCCACGCATCTCTCCTCACTGTTGTATTTTATGTTTATAAGTGAATCTGTGCTTCCATTTCACCATCCCTTATAAGATCTTCATTCCAGATTCCTTGGATCCACGAATTGTTTTTCTCGATCAACCAAGAAGTACCTACCAATTCTATCGTCAAAGATAACATTTTCTGGCCCAATCCTGGAAATGCCCAGCCCATGTAATATGTTGGTGCTCTGAGTCTTCTCCTGTGTGGGGACTGGTGACAAAGACTTGGAGTGATCAATGAGAATCTCCTAAGGATAAGGGTATGCAGCAGGAGGAATCCCACACTGAAAGAAGCCTCCACTGGGATCTGGAGAGTCTCTCCACCGGACAGAGTGAGCTGGTCAACAAGGTGCCGTGTGGAGGTTCTGTCATAGATTCCGGTCTCTCCTCTTCTTTTCTAACCACCTCACACATGAAAACAGGCTGGGAGTCTTCTTCCCTCACATTAGTTCCACTGGTGAATGACACGCACTCAGGTTTTGACTAAGGGTTTCCTGTGCTTCACCAGGTGAAATACCGTGCGTTCTTAGAAGATTTGACTTCTTGCTCACCTTATTAAAATTCTCAACAAATGCATAAAATTCTGGCAGCAAACATCTGGGAATTTCTGCTGCCGTACCATCTCTACGTGGATCAGTATCCCCATTGAGGAGCACCGGGCTGGGATTTTATTCTCTAATTCCTGGTGTGAGCTCCAGGGGAGATCTCTGCTTGTTTCTGGTTTGCTTCTTGGAGCAGCAGCACTTGACCTCCATAGGTTGGAATCCCAAAAGCAAGGAGCCCGACTCCCAAAGATGGAAACCAGAGAAGAGGAAAACTGTTCCACTCAGCAACCTGATAAAATGTTTCTGCCTAGTGACTTCATGAAGAACTTCATCTGGGTCAGTGGAGGGCACAATCTTTTGATGCTTTTCTTAAACTGCCCATAACTGATTGATAACCATCAGCAGACACGCTGTCAAAGGACAACTTCACAGCTTTTGATGCCATCGGCTCAGAGCTGTTCTGCCCTGCAGATCAAGGGAATTCTTGTTCTATACTTTCATCTGTTGACTGGCGCTTCATCTTGAACACCTTCTTCATCAGAGTCTCCTCCTTTCCTTGTCTGTCCTAGAGTGTGTTCTAGAGCATGTTTCTGGAGCATGTTCTGGAGTCTATTCTAGAGTGTGTTCTGGAGTATGTTCTAGATTGTATTCTAGAGTATGAGAAAGGCTGTTAAAACCCCTGGTTTGGACACCAACTTTCAGACTTACATGTTCACGCTTATCTTCAAGAAGCTGTTTTATCTTGTTTGCTGCTGAATGGGCTGCAGCTTCCCTTTGCTCATGGCCCAGACGGTGGCCCGGACTAATGAAGCCAACCTCCTTGCNCCCTGGTTTGGACACCAACTTTCAGACTTACATGTTCATGCTTATCTTCAAGAAGCTGTTTTATCTTGTTTGCTGCTGAAGTTGTCAGGGTGACGGCAGCCTGAATGGGCTGCAGCTTCCCTTTGCTCATGGCCCAGACGGTGGCCCGGACTAATGAAGCCAACCTCCTTGCCATCCTGGTGCCGCGGTGTCTCAGGCCTGTGCTTGGCCATCTCAGCCTTTCTCCATGGACACAGTGGCCATGTTCTGTGGATGACTTTTTAATCTTTGTTTTGCCATCATCACCTTTTACCTGATTCTTATCATCAGTCCACATTTATCATCATATTTTGAATAAATGACAGGCAAAACAGAAAACTTTGGGGAAATAATAATTTTTCAAGGTTAAAGAAGCATAAAAGGTGTAATGTTTGTCAAATTTGGAGCACTCAGTTAACAATGAAAGTTAGAACTTGAATGGCTTCTGGACTGTATCATGAGGACCAACAGGTGAAAGCTACAGGACGAGGTCTTGCCTCTGTGGAGAAGAAAATTCATATTGGAAGTAACTAAACATGGAATGGGGCTTTTTCAGTGCCATGAATTTCTAGTGACTAAAATGGGGCCAGAAGATGACCTCGTGATAGAGGTGTATAAACTACATGTTAACTAGAAGTTACTGTAGGTGTCCTCTACCATCTCTCTCCAACACTTTTCTTCAGGTTCTAGTATTTTATGATTTAAATGAGTTAATAATCCTTCTGAAATTATCTAAAGTAATAAAAAATAATCATTCATCAGTAGCATTTGATGAGTTAATGTTGAAGATCTACCAACAGATTCTCTGGTGGAGGGACATTTCTCTTTAAACATCAACCCTGTACCACCAAGTTAATGAATGAGTTTGCTTAAAGACATCTGAATATGGCTCACCTAAAAGTTGTTGAGTGTTTCTATGGAAGGAGTTTATTTCCAGTAATATAACTGATTTGCTAAAAGATAGAGTATATGATAATCTGTTCATTTCCAAAACAGCTTTGTTGAAAAATTGGATTATGTTTACTACTTTGATTGTTGATTCATACCTTCAAGACCATATAACCAAAAGATATCTTTTAAAAAAATATTTTATCTATTTATTTATTTGACAGAGAATGAGAGACAGTATAAGCAGGGGGAGGGGCAGAGGGAGAGGGAGAAGCATACTCCCTGTGGAGCCAGGAGCCTGATGTGGGGTTCGATCCAAGAACCCTGGGATCATGACCTGAGCTGAAGGCAGACGCTTAACTGACTGAACTACCCAGGCGCCCCCCAAGCGATGTCTCCAAACAATATTCTTTCATAAGAATCTTTCATCTTTAAAGATGATGCAATTCCGGAGTTTAGAACACTACGACTTTCCATTACCTGGAAATGACAAGAAATGTAACTACAATCATGAACATAGAAGTACACTAGAATTATTTGGAAAATAGGTTTGAGAATGTTCAGAAAACTATTTTCCCTGTCACCAGATAAATGATACTCACCTTACTGCCTTCAAAAACCAATTTAATTTTTTTTCTGAAAACTTTTTTTAAGGTATTGGAAAAAATAAATTCTTCTTCTTCTTCTTCTTCTTTTCTTCTTAATTTGTTTGAGAGAGAGAGAGAACAGGGCGGGGGGCAGAGGCAGAGGGACAGACCCAAGCAGATTCCACGTGGAGCATGGAACCCAGCGCAGGGCTTGATTCCAGGACCCTGAGATCATGACCTGAGCCAAAACCAAGAGTTGGAGGCTCAACGTACTGAGCCACCCAGGCGCTCCAGAATATACTCTTGAATACAGTTTCTTTCTTGAAGCATATTTGAGTATCTAAATGCTTTTGCTTAAAAACTACTATGCTAATTATACTTTCATTAATTTCAGCTGAATCTTAGTCATCTTGGTTATACAACTTAACCTAAGTTTGAAAAATGGAAGAAAATGATGAAAGAAAAAGCATGTAAAATACTACTAAGAATTAATTTCCTTGCCCAAGCCAGAGTGGTTATCGTTAAAGCATTAGATTTTAAGAGGCAGTTTAGCTGGTCCCTAAAGTCACTGCAGGAAATCATTGGTCAGACCACGCTCTGATTGCGTAGTAAATAGAAAAATAATCTATTTTGAGACTAAATCCGCTTATTAGATAGTTGAAGACTGGCAAAAACCCATTTTTTCTTTGTTCAAATAGCATGTTAAGTGGCCCAACTGTGGGTCTTGAATCACTTTCAGTAAACATGTCCATTTTCTCCTGGCCCATGTGGCTTTATTCTGACCCTGTTTGTGGATACTACGACTCTTACATTGTTCTGTTACCTATTCAAGTTGTGGTGATATTTTTAACTGAAATAGCAGTTGCAAAAAGGGTCTTTCCCTTTCCCTTGTCATTAGTCCCCTTTGTTCTCTACAGCCTGCAATAGCTTGCTGGTTCCCAGCACAGAGTGGGGACACCTGCTGTGTACATAATAGATAAATAACACAGTGGATAGATTCGCTCGCTAAGGCAAGTGAAAACGCTAAAATCACTTCCCTCCCCATCTATAAATAAATAACCTCTGCCCTTGCCACCCTTGCCTATGGCATGCCTTCCACCTACCAGAATTAAATAACCAAAAGGGAGGGAAAAATCATTATTTTTTAAACCATTGGATATAAAGACATCCAATATAACATTGGATAGAAAGACATGATTGACATGCAAGACATTGTGTCTGGGTCGTGAGACTAATGGCATAGATCGAGAAGCTCTACGACACCTCTCTCTCACATGTGTGTCTGTTGGGGGGATGTGATATATATATATATATAGTGTTTTACTTGAAGACTAGATAAATGTTTGAATTTGGAATCAGAGGTTTGGGCTTTTTTTCTTTTGTTTGTTTGTTTGTTTTAGTTTAGGCTACTTCATCTTGCTAAGTTTCAGATTTCTCCACAATAAAACAAGGGTCAAAATTATTGTTACAAGGTTTACAATAAGATGATATTGTAAAGGAGGTGCCTGAGATGCAGGTGGTACTCAAGGTTGCATATGATTGCTTTCATCCCTTCTCTAAAATACAGAAGTCTATTCCAAGTTGGAGTTCCAACACTGAGTTGTTTATCTTGTTCATATATTATCCAAGCCTTTGCTCTCATTCCCTTTCATTTCCTAACTCCTAACGATCTCTTACTTTCCTGGGATTATTGCAAGAGAAAGAGGGAGAGATTGAACCTTATTCTTGCTGTACATGCCATAAAAAAGTTCTGTGCGGAAAACTGGAAATTACTGACTTACTGAGCATTCTGTCCTACCTATTGACTGGGTCATTTATTTGACCCTCCACGTTCCCAGCAAACACTCCCTATCCCTACATCAGCATATTTCATGCGTATTTCAGATCCATCTGTCTACCTGTCTCCTCAAGTACAGTTCCTAAAGCAGAGATTATGTCACTGTTTTTATCTTGTACCCAAAAGGAAACCAGAAAGCCTGGTGCACAGATGATTTCTCAGTAGAATTTTGTTTCATAAATGGATGAATGTAGATACAGATGGATGGCTAGGTTGATAGTATCATTATTCTCCATTCTAGTGGATAAGAACTGTTGGGAATCCCACCACATGAACATCACTATATCTAGACAACATGGAGTAGGCTCACACTGTAGGACCCCCACGAAAATGTCAGATATCTTCAAACATTTTACTTGGAATGCTAAAATGTTTTGATATTGTATTCATAATTAAAGAACACTTTTGTAATATTTACACATATATACTAATGTCTTGGCATATAAATCATTTCTATGAGCGTTTTAAGTCAATTCTTTTCATCAGTCATGGAATTAGCACAGAAAGTAGGTTTCCATTTTCAGATGAGAAAATCCAGGAAAGGCATTAAACAACTTCATGTGTTCACATGTCTAGAGAATTATAGCTCTGTTCCTTATACCCAGCATTCCTGGTCTTCACTTGGAATCTGACTCTTTTTCAACTAGCAAATCAGTAGTAGTTAAACTCTTTCAGTAGTTAAATGCCTATGCCCTACTCAGTTAAAAGCACATCGTTTGGGTCATTGGAGAAGCTGAGGTTAAAAATATGTTCCCAATTAATTTTTTAATGGAATAAAACATCCTAAGCAATTAAAAGTACTAAAATAATGTACTATTTTATGTTGAACTTTTCTATCTCATTTTTTTATCCTCCCTTCTTCCTCTGAGCTTTTAATTGATAATCAGTAACAATTTATTGAATATGTAAGTGAGAGCAGTAAAACAATTAAATGCATGTTAATATGAAGTTTTAGGAAATCCTAAGGTAAACATGAGGATAACGTATGGCTGGTACATGCAAAGTATCTTTGACAGTCGCAGATGATTTATTCTGTGATTAGCTTTAGGAGGAGTCATTAATGAATTAATGTACCAAGTGAATCCCAGACACAGGGAGTGATAATATCTGAACTAATCAATATTTGTGAAAGTAGAAAAAAATTTCATAATCAATCTTCATTAAATGCAGATTAATCCCTAATAAATCAGAAATAATGAAATACTTTATTTCAGATTAGAAGCTCTAAGTCACAGGATAATATAAGTTGTGAACTCTGAACGTATTCACAAAAAGGGGCCAACAAAGAAGCCTTTTATTTATTAAAGGTCATTACTGAGAATACAAAGACTGGCTCTTTGAGTGCATGTCCTTCACAGTAAGACAATGAATTTTTTGTTTTGATCCAAGGATCCAGTTCCCCATAGCATTTGCTCAAATATGCATATCAAGTGAGAGAAATCTGAATTCCAAAACAATGGAATGAAGTAAATAAATGGATGCAAATAATGGCAAAGGTACTTGGATGGAATTTTAAATCAATGTCATAAAATCGGTATGGATTCCAGAATATTTTTCAGCATTGCTTAGGAGATACATAAAGAAAAGTATATATACAGACAAGAAGAAAGTGAAGAGAAAAACAGAAGGATCTATTCGCCTCACACTCTGGATCCTAAACCTTGGGACCAAAGTGACCCTCTTGGCTGAGATCTAGTTGAGTGTTGTTGGAGCAACATTTTAAGCTGCTATTGAGCATGTGGCTGTCTAGAGAAAAGCAAACTAACGCTCCAGCTAAGAAATGTCCTGTCATACAGGAATCCATGCTTTCCTGAAATGCGTGACAACCAGAGCACCCATCCTTCAGGTCTGCAGAGGTGGGCATCTTTCTCCAGCCCAGGGAGCATGGGACGGCCGGGGACGTTATGAGAAAGAGTGCAGCGGCTTCCAGGACAGCCCGTGGAGAAGAGCAGAGGTAATCCAGGGTCATGCTGTGGTCATAATCTGCAGGGAAGAAAGGCATTCACTTGAGGGGGAGGAGAGCACGTACTGAGTGAGAGACTTAAGATGAGAGTTTAAGTTCTGTATTCTCTGTGTGAACATCTGTATTCCTCGAGAGCTGGTTAGAAACACACAATTCCGGGCTCTATCCCAGGCCCCTTGTAGCAGATCATGTGTTTTAACAGAAAGCTCGGGTAATTCATATGCACACCAAGTCGGACAAACACCCGGGTTCCCAGCCAGGGTTCCGCTCTACAATCACCAGAAGATCTTTTTTAACAACCACTCCTGCTGGTGTCTGATCTAGAGGTTCTGATGCCATCCGCCTGCAGTGATTCTTCAGCCTTCTTTGACGGCTTACTTGTGAACGCTGTGCCTACGGGGAGGTCCGTGAGACCAGGGCCTCAGGTGGGTAAGGGCTGTGGTTGTGCGGGCTGCGGAAACCACTCTGCTAATTAGCTCACACCTGCTTGAGACCGTGTGCTGATGGCGGGAATGAAAAGTCAGGTGTGAAGGTGGGAAGGGAGATGAGCAGGCTCAGAGGTCAGGATAAAGGAACTGGGCTGTGGAGTCCTTTGCTCTGTTCAATGCTTCTCAACTGAAAGGACTCAGTGCTGCCCTCTGCCTCCACTCGACCTCATGGGAGCCCTTTCCAGAACCAGGAGAGTCTACCAGGGAAGCTCCGTGACTGTCACTTTCCAGCCATCCCTGTGTCTCAGCCACCTCCCGTCTGCATCCTCAACTTCTCTCATTCCTTGGAGCTCAGCTCCCGTTTAGTTTATTGGCAGAATTTACTCGACTAAAATCCAGTTCTGTGACTGGACAATTTTTCCAAAAGAAATTAGCTAAATGTGCTTGGTTTTTTGTTTTTGTTTTTGTTTTTTCAGGTTTTTTAATACAACTTCCAGCAATTCAAATTAGATTGCCTGATTTTAACAGGTTTTGAGGTTTCTCTACTGTTTTAGTTGCCCAACGTTCATTTTAAACTATAGATAGCTTTTAAAGATTTTCTTCCGTTTGTGTCTTCACCATGCACTTGCTGATAAATCTGGTGGGAGCTGAGGAGATAGAGAAAGCTTTCATCTGGAGAAAAAAATGAGGAGAGTTCCTTCAGAAAACTGTCTTTTTGATAATTTAGCCATTGGGATAATTGGCTTTTGGCAAATTAACTCAGAGTATTGGCCTGCTTTCTGCAACCTTAGGCAATAAAGCTAAAAGTTTGCCTACCAACTTTCAAAGCAGAGAAAGTCTTTTTTTCCCTTTGACTTTTATGTCAGGTTTCTAGAAAACTATAGAATAAAATCTTGCAAAAGAAAGTTACACACAGCAGAAGTCACTGTATATTTTGCGTGCTTACTTACAATATTGCAATATGCATCAACATAAAAAATTAGTTTGTTAAATTAAATAAAATGGGACCAATTCTTAAGGAGACTGCATAATGGGATCTTGGATATGAATGAAATGGAATCGTGCTGGGGAAAATAAGAACTCTCTGACAACAATCCTTCAAACTCCGGCAGGGACAGAGATGGTTGGAGAGCTTAGCAGAATCATTTCTGTGGAAAAGAACTGCTTCTCTTCAGTTTGCAAGAGGAAATCCTGATGGAGAGGCAGTGCTGAGACTTTCAGAATGCAGCCGCCATGGCCCCAGCAAGAGAAATTTTTTTTTTAAGATTTTATTTATTTATTTATTTGAGAGAGAGAAAGAGCCAGAGAGAGCATGAGTGGAGGTGAAAGCAGACTCCCCACCGAGCAGGGAGCCCAACGCGGGGCTTGATCCCAGGACCCCAGGATCAACTGTGCCAGGGGCAGACACTTAACTGACTGAGACACCCAGACATCCTCTGAACAAGAGGAATTTAAAATCTGGAGCTGATCAGGGTTTGGGATACAATGACAACCTAATCCTAGACGGGAGTCCTGCTTTTGGAAGGGTGTGCTTGCTGCTACAAGAGAGCATTCAAGAGTGGGGTCCAACTACTGCCCCATTTTCTCCTTTCCAGAATTCTGTCACCTGTATGCCTGTGAGTGAACCCTTGATATGTCAAAATTCAGACTTACCCTTTGCTAACTTGCATATTTACCACATTGCCAAGTAGGTTTTTTTTTTTTAATTGAAGTAAAATTAAATTAGTCTGGAGGTTATACATGTGTGGCTGATATAACAAAGAGATGGTTACACTTTAAAATATTGTCAATGTACTTATTGATTGAAGGTGACCTAAAAACACAATCTTGTAAAAACACAAACAACAGATATTCGAGTAATTATTCATACTCATTTGCTGTTTCTTTCCACGTGGGATTACAAATTGAGAAATAAACAGTAGGCTCTGTGGTCAGTTTGTGATGACAGCAACATAAAATTTGCATTTCAGAGATTTTTTTCTTACTGTTCTATGAGGTCAAATGGACAGAGGATTTTTATAAATTTCAAGTGCACATTCTTCATGTGATCTGACTTAAAGGTTACACGTGGTCTCCTCTGATATCAAGGAAGGCTGTATGGTGGTTGCAAAATAGAATTTAAATGGAGGAAGTTAGGGGGCGTAGAAATCAGGGAGTCTCAACTCATGGTCAACATTCGAAGAGGTACTTACTCTCTACGAGAGTAGAGGGCAATTTTGAAGATTGTTCTCTGCCCTTTCTTGACTTGCCTCCAGTGAAAGGCGAGTCCACGGCAGAAACGGCTGAGATGCCGTCAGCAGCACATAGCCTAGGCTGTCCCTGCAGACAGGATACAAAACCACATCCTGTATGTCCTCCCTGCTCGGAGGTGCAGACCTGCACTCACTGCTCACTTGTTATCATCTCTTGAAAGGCGGTGTCCATCAGCTTCGAATCTGAGGACAGAGTATAGCATAATCCACTCTTACTTCACTTGCTGTAAATCAGAAATCAGTACGGGAGCCGGGGGATCTCCTCCTAAACTTTTACAATCATAGTTTTCTAAATTCTTGTTGGGGGTTTTTTCCCTGTTTTTTTTTTTTTTTTTTTTTAACGATCACAAATACTTTTCTCCTCTTTTCATTCCTATTATTCTACTTCATGCCTTACATTTACTCACTAGCACTTCGAAATTTATGATCTATTCATGCTTCGCCTCCTTCTCCTATCTCCTGAACAGTGTCTCCTGAATAATAATGGATATTGTCACAATATCCAATAGATTCATGTGTCACATGGATTTATTTTTCAGTCTCTATCCATGTAAAATGTATAAAATAAACTAGATTTCTGCAGATATTTGACTACTCTAGTGGAAATGATAAGAAGCACTAGAGTCATCCAGGCACAGATATTGAAAGAGCCACTTGAGAAAAGTCTCTCTTATACGAAATTGTTTCTTCTCAAAGGGTGACATAATTTACTAAATCCAGAAATTAATTATAATACATATTAAATCATCAGGCATGATAACAGCTGAATTTTATGGCTTCTGATAATTAGTTTGGGGAAGTGGAGGGTATAACTAAATAGACCTGTAACAAGAATTTAGAACTAGGATTATTTTATTTTCAGATTAAGCAGTCAAGGCAGATGCTTGGGGGGGGAGGGAAGTGAGCTAGATTTATTCAAAAGTTGTAAAATCCTCAGTTTTGAGTCATGAGAATCGTGTGGGAATGGAGGCACCACCTAGAAGATAAGCAAATTGCTGAGCAAACAAGCCAAGAGAAGTTGGCTTTTGTCTTTCTTCTACATACTTTCCTGGTCATCACCTCAGTTCCTAGTGATTCGATGCCTTTTTTGTCTCCTAGCCGCACCTTACAGGAGGATTGAGAATAATAGCTTGCAGCGCTGTAAGTTCCCAGCTCACTACCCTCGAACAAAATTAACCAGAAAACTCAGAATCACATTTGTCCTTCCAAATTCAAGGGCGTAGCTGAAGTATCTCATGTGTGCTTGCAAATGGTTTTGACTCATCTTTTCTCAGATCACATGTTTGCCACTTCCTCCTTATACTCACACGAGGATCCACTCACTGTTTGCGAAGAGATTTTGACTGAGGTGGCTTTTGGCATCACTCGTGGGCAATATGGGGCTTTATTGTCTCTGGATTTGGAAGAACTATTCTTTTGCCCCCTTTCTAAATATGATGTTGCTAAGAAGGAAAGTATCTTCCCGTATCATGCGTGCCCTTCCATGTAGAAACCTAAAGACCCAGTTCTTTGATATCTCTTTCCCCTATCTTCTTGCATCCAGGCCTTTCTCACAAGTCACTATGCACTGGTCCAGAAGACAAGCTGAGTGACAAACATAGGACTTCTCCTCCTCAGCCCTGTGGTAAGGTCTCTACACCAAGCCTTCCGCAGCTCCTCCCACTTCCCGGTTTCTTCTTTATCAAGGACATCTTTGGGGGATGGGTGCAAATGGCAGCCATATTAGTGTATGAATTAGGGGTATTTTTTTATGATGGACCAATCTTTAGCCCCAGTGAATCTGGTGGTCTCTATGGGACAACTCATGAAAAACAAAATAAAACAAGGCACAAACTAATGGAAAGAATGTTTTAGAAATTGAGTTCTACTATCTTTCTTCCCTTCGATTAGTTCGATGATAAGGCAAATCTATTATCAGGAACAGTATTGGATATGTCTGATTATGCTATGGTTACAAAGCTTGGAACATCATTGTGTGACGGTCCCACAGCACAGACGTTACCAAATTGCAAACCAACCACATTGCCTATTACTGCAATACATCCAAGAGCTTTATGTAAAACCAATAGATGGACATCTCCCCTTTTAAATTATTATCCAGCTCATCATGTGAAATGGAATAGACTTAATTTAAGTTGAAGTGCTAGTGTAAGTAGAAAAACATACTATTGCACTTAGCCCTTAACACTTGTACTGTGTTTGACCATCATCTTTTAAAAATAACTGTAGGCCAGACTTATTATTTTTCATTTTGCTGATAAGAAAATGTTGACACAGAAAGGTTAAATGAGTGACCTCAGATTACACAAAAAATCAGTGGCAGAACTAGAACAGAAACTAATGTTACTGAATCCCTAGTGTCCTTTCTCGTTCTACGGAAGAGGGCTGTCTCTTATTTAAAAGATAACCATGGTTATCCATTCATAAGCCTGATAGGATTTAGTCAGATCCTAACAGATTCAATTTGGCATTTCACATTGATTGAATGATTTAAATGTTATTTAAATATGATGTTAATTATTTATCAATGACCTTGAAGGTGTTGCTCTTCAAGTCCACAAAGCAAACCCCTCCTAAAACCAGGTGAGTCAAGATCACAGATGTTCAGATTATTATGGCTGTCCACAGGGAAGATCTTAGGCAGTTATTTTATTTATTATTTTTGAAATTAATGACTTTATATAACTGTAATGGCTCTCTAAATTCAGTCTTTTGCGAAATGATTACTGAGTACCTACTATGACAGAGACATATTCCAGGTGCTTCTAGCACCTGGTACAGAAAACAGAAAACCCTAGCCTTGTGCAGGAGCAGGGGAGACAGATGATAAACAAGACAAACAAATAAAATATGTAGTGTGTTACCTGGTTATCCAGAGCATGGGCACAGAGCAGGTAAAGGGGGATTGGAATTACTGGAAGATGAGGGAACCACAGAGGGCTGAGCGGAGATGATGAGAGTCCTGGAGAGCGTGATGTGGGAGCCATCTGTGGGACATCAGTGGGAAGTGCATTCCAGGCAAAGGAAGCATTGGATGTCGAGGTGCGAGCATGAGAGTGTGTCTTACATGTACAGGGCACAGCCAAGAATCTTGGGCGCTGGACTAACGAGAAGGCAAGTTAGTTTGAGAGAGGTGAGAGAGGAAAGGGAATGTAGGATCTTGAGGGTATAATAAGGATTTCAGCTTTAATAAAACTCTGGGTGAGAAGGGAGTACAAGAATGGCTTGAGGGTTTAAAAAATTCTCTCTAGCTGCAGGGTTGAGAAAAACTCTGAATATACCACCGTGGGAAGCCAGGAATTCTGATTCTTACCACTGTGCAGACACACATTCCTGCCATTGGATGGTTCGCTTGGAAATGAAGCGCTGTGTGCAATGACAGTGCGCTGTTATTACAGACCAGCGGCATCCATGCTGGAGAAGTGGCTTGGTCTGCAGTGGGAGGTACGGGGTGGTTCTGGTGTTGTTGGTTGTGGGGGCCCATTGATCACTTGCTGGTAAGTGATGCCAGGACTGTTGTGAGGTGTGGGGATGTGCTTGGCCAGCACAGGCGCCGAGGAGTTGAGGTGAACTCCCTTGCAAACCAAACTGAGTACCAGGTACTGGGAACTATTGGACAGTCAGGACTGAAGTGTAGGCAGAGTCTGTCCAGGCAGGAAGCTACAGGTGGGTGTTAAAGCAGACAGGTAACAAGTATTCACATAATCCAAGCACATCTTTTGAGAGAAGTCCAAATTATGCTAGAATCACTGCCAAACCATTTGGAAGTAACAAAAGAGTTCTTCTCAGATACTTATGTCGGCATCCTTGCAGAACAACTGTTCAAAGAATGACCCAATCCTGTACTGGAGAGAGCCCTTAAAAAACAAACATTCTTACTCCTATAGTGAGCCACATGGAATGAACAGCCATGATCACTAACTGAGAGATAGGCAAGAATGATCAAATTATTTTCAAAATGGAAAATGTGAACTAAAACATTTCTNCATCTTTTCTCAGATCACATGTTTGCCACTTCCTCCTTATACTCACACGAGGATCCACTCACTGTTTGCGAAGAGATTTTGACTGAGGTGGCTTTTGGCATCACTCGTGGGCAATATGGGGCTTTATTGTCTCTGGATTTGGAAGAACTATTCTTTTGCCCCCTTTCTAAATATGATGTTGCTAAGAAGGAAAGTATCTTCCCGTATCATGCGTGCCCTTCCATGTAGAAACCTAAAGACCCAGTTCTTTGATATCTCTTTCCCCTATCTTCTTGCATCCAGGCCTTTCTCACAAGTCACTATGCACTGGTCCAGAAGACAAGCTGAGTGACAAACATAGGACTTCTCCTCCTCAGCCCTGTGGTAAGGTCTCTACACCAAGCCTTCCGCAGCTCCTCCCACTTCCCGGTTTCTTCTTTATCAAGGACATCTTTGGGGGATGGGTGCAAATGGCAGCCATATTAGTGTATGAATTAGGGGTATTTTTTTATGATGGACCAATCTTTAGCCCCAGTGAATCTGGTGGTCTCTATGGGAAAACTCATGAAAAACAAAATAAAACAAGGCACAAACTAATGGAAAGAATGTTTTAGAAATTGAGTTCTACTATCTTTCTTCCCTTCGATTAGTTCGATGATAAGGCAAATCTATTATCAGGAACAATATTGGATATGTCTGATTATGCTATGGTTACAAAGCTTGGAACATCATTGTGTGACAGTCCCACAGCACAGACGTTACCAAATTGCAAACCAACCACATTGCCTATTACTGCAATACGTCCAAGAGCTTTATGTAAAACCAATAGATGGACATCTCCCCTTTTAAATTATTATCCAGCTCATCATGTGAAATGGAATAGACTTAATTTAAGTTGAAGTGCTAGTGTAAGTAGAAAAACATACTATTGCACTTAGCCCTTAACACTTGTACTGTGTTTGACCATCATCTTTTAAAAACAACTGTAGGCCAGACTTATTATTTTTCATTTTGCTGATAAGAAAATGTTGACACAGAAAGGTTAAATGAGTGACCTCAGATTACACAAAAAATCAGTGGCAGAACTAGAACAGAAACTAATGTTACTGAATCCCTAGTGTCCTTTCTCGTTCTACGGAAGAGGGCTGTCTCTTATTTAAAAGATAACCATGGTTATCCATTCATAAGCCTGATAGGATTTAGTCAGATCCTAACAGATTCAATTTGGCATTTCACATTGATTGAATGATTTAAATGTTATTTAAATATGATGTTAATTATTTATCAATGACCTTGAAGGTGTTGCTCTTCAAGTCCACAAAGCAAACCCCTCCTAAAACCAGGTGAGTCAAGATCACAGATGTTCAGATTATTATGGCTGTCCACAGGGAAGATCTTAGGCAGTTATTTTATTTATTATTTTTGAAATTAATGAATTTATATAACTGTAATGGCTCTCTAAATTCAGTCTTTTGCGAAATGATTACTGAGTACCTACTATGACAGAGACATATTCCAGGTGCTTCTAGCACCTGGTACAGAAAACAGAAAACATCCTAGCCTTGTGCAGGAGCAGGGGAGACAGATGATAAACAAGACAAGCAAATAAAATATGTAGTGTGTTACCTGGTTATCCAGAGCATGGGCACAGAGCAGGTAAAGGGGGATTGGAATTACTGGAAGATGAGGGAACCACAGAGGGCTGAGCGGAGATGATGAGAGTCCTGGAGAGCGTGATGTGGGAGCCATCTGTGGGACATCAGTGGGAAGTGCATTCCAGGCAAAGGAAGCATTGGATGTCGAGGTGCGAGCATGAGAGTGTGTCTTACATGTACAGGGCACAGCCAAGAATCTTGGGCGCTGGACTAACGAGAAGGCAAGTTAGTTTGAGAGAGGTGAGAGAGGAAAGGGAATGTAGGATCTTGAGGGTATAATAAGGATTTCAGCTTTAATAAAACTCTGGGTGAGAAGGGAGTACAAGAATGGCTTGAGGGTTTAAAAAATTCTCTCTAGCTGCAGGGTTGAGAAAAACTCTGAATATACCACCGTGGGAAGCCAGGAATTCTGATTCTTACCACTGTGCAGACACACATTCCTGCCATTGGATGGTTCGCTTGGAAATGAAGCGCTGTGTGCAATGACAGTGCGCTGTTATTACAGACCAGCGGCATCCATGCTGGAGAAGTGGCTTGGTCTGCAGTGGGAGGTACGGGGTGGTTCTGGTGTTGTTGGTTGTGGGGGCCCGTTGATCACTTGCTGGTAAGTGATGCCAGGACTGTGGTGAGGTGTGGGGATGTGCTTGGCCAGCACAGGCGCCGAGGAGTTGAGGTGAACTCCCTTGCAAACCAAACTGAGTACCAGGTACTGGGAACTATTGGACAGTCAGGACTGAAGTGTAGGCAGAGTCTGTCCAGGCAGGAAGCTACAGGTGGGTGTTAAAGCAGACAGGTAACAAGTATTCACATAATCCAAGCACATCTTTTGAGAGAAGTCCAAATTATGCTAGAATCACTGCCAAACCATTTGGAAGTAACAAAAGAGTTCTTCTCAGATACTTATGTCGGCATCCTTGCAGAACAACTGTTCAAAGAATGACCCAATCCTGTACTGGAGAGAGCCCTTAAAAAACAAACATTCTTACTCCTATAGTGAGCCACATGGAATGAACAGCCATGATCACTAACTGAGAGATAGGCAAGAATGATCAAATTATTTTCAAAATGGAAAATGTGAACTAAAACATTTCTGCCGCCACAGAATATTGTCAGAAAAGAGAGTTCTGAGTGCATTTCAAAAACCAGTTCTGCATGAGTTACGTCATTCCATTTTTAGGTTCCTTTTGATATTGCTTTCTCGTTTGTAAGCTCATTTTCAGAAGATTGATTAAAATTCTGCCTGCTTCTGGTCTGAATGCTTCCTTTTTCACCAAGATATAAAAGCTGTGAAGTTAATTTTTTTTCCAGGTTTGTATCTCAATCGTCAATCTCCATTTATTTGATTCTTCCAGCTCTTTTAATTTTCATTGTCCCCTTTTTACTAGTTTTGTTTCAGGTGATATACTTCTTTGTCTCTATTTTCTTCCCCTCTCCTTTTTTGGATGAATACTTTTTGGAAACTCCCTGTGGACAAGGCAGTAATACTTAATTGTGACAGAACAAAGATTAGTTACAAATGTTCTTTAGTTTTGAGAAGTATGAATCCTAGAAAGTGTTGCTCATATGAACATCTATTATTTTATTTTGAGCTTTATTCTGATTTGGAAGTAAGTAAATTAGCTGTAACTAATCCCAAATATGTCAGAGGTCAGGGGAAAACCATCTGTGATAGATCTATTTAACACTGTCATTGTTGAGATATTATTGTCACTGTAATTTTATAAGTTGAAAAGATGATCTCATAAATACAACTGTATAACAATTAACAGACACCAATGCAATTGTACAAAAATTGATTTAACAGATAAATGGCTATCTTTGAAATAATGGCTAAGGATCACATGATCAGGCTTCAAACATTACAAAATAAAATAAATTAATTGAATCAACAGGCATTCATTTAGAACCCAAGCTAAGGGCACTGATGAGGCCAAGCAGGGACAGTGGGGAGTTCACAATGTTACCAGAGAGGCAGAGAAGAAGAAGTGACTCTTAAATGGAGGCATGAAGATCTGTGAATGGTGTCATGCCAGTGGGACTAGTGCTTTAGAAGAATATTAAAACACTCAACATAATGTTCATTTAATGTGTCTTATTTGTTTCTTACATTGAGACTTTTTTCCCCCAAAAAACATGTTATTTTCAAGTCATCTTAAAAAGAGTGGAATCAGCTATAGATAAGAAATTAGAGAAGGTCCCTGGGTAGAAAATGCACAATGGGAATAATGAATTATAAAGAGGGTGGATTTCGGTGCTTTGCTATACAACACTTCTAATACAGAGAATACCTTAAAAATTATTTTCTGAAACATTGTCTATGCATTTTTACTTTGTAGGATAACCTAAGTCACACTTCTCAATTAAAATATGATTTGAATGTTCCTTCTTCTTAAGATGTTCCTAATGGCTGACGTGTATGATGAGAAGATTTCTATTCTGCCATTTAATGTTTGGGTTCTGGGTTCATGTGGACCTTTGCTTGGAGACAGGCTGTGACATCCTTCAGTTCCACCTGCAAGGGACCACACTGCATGGGTGTGCAACCTGGGCACTCAGTGCGGCGTCACACTTGGGAGGGCCCTGGGCTGAGCTCCATACTCTGTACTGAGTGCCTTGATGGTCTTTGTAATTTCATTCTTAACTTGTTTGATGAGCACCGTGTGATGGGACAAGGAGGTGCTGTGCAAGCAGAGCACACGTGTGCAGAATGTATGCCTGCTGCCCCTCTCAGCCCCACTCCCACACAGTGTCTGAAGCGCCCATGGCTGCCAAGCCCAGGTGCTTACGACTCTTGGAGCTCAGTGATACTCAAAGGCATACAAGGTAGGCATGGATCTTGGTTTGGGCTGCCATTGTAAAATACTAGAGATTGGATGGCATATGCCATATAAGTCCCAAATTAGGGTGCCAGCGTGGTTGGGTTCTGGTGAAGATATTCTTTCTGTCTTCTCACTGTGTCCTCACACAACAGAGAGAGAGAAAGTGCCTTCTGAGAAAGCACTAATCCCGTCATGAGGACACTACCGTCATGACTTCATCCAACTATAATGCCTCCTTGAGGCCCCATCTCCAAATACAATCACACTGGGGGTCAGGGTTTCACAGGGGAATTTGGGGAAGACGCCATACAGCATGTTACATCCATGATTGACTGCTAGAGGGTGGTAACAGCCCTGATAGAGCACACCTTGGGCTCGAACCAGAACTTCCTCTGAANCTAACAGCCCTGATAGACCACACCTTGCGCTCGAACCAGAACTTCCTCTGAATTCGGAAAGGTCCTGATGTTCTAAGAAAACAGATGACCAAAGAGCACGATCATAGCTTCTTACCCACATTACTTCCCTGCATCAGCCAACTTCAGCCAAGAGTATTGACTTAGAAGAAAAGAGAAAGACAAGGCAAACTTATTCATTTCCCTTTCAGTCATTTCTCAGTAATCCAGTGGTAGTGGTAGAGTGTGGCTCAAGAAATGGAATAAACACTTTGAATTAGTTTTGTGTCACATTTCTACTGTCCTTATAAGATATATATATATATTTATATATGTGTATATACATATACACATATAGTTCTAGTCTGAAGCTCATATATGCTCATATATGCATATATACATCAGACAGCAAACTCATTTCAGTGGCTGTGTATGTGTATATTCAGTGACTACTCAGATGCCTGCATTTAAAGCTGGTATTGTTCAACAAAAAGATTAATGAAATTCATGTTACTAACTTCACATTTAAATTTTTCTTACTTAGAATGACATTAAATAACAAATAAAAAACACCATGAGGGTTCACAGATGTTATGTGTCAGAACCTTAACGTCATGTTTCATTTCATGACTAGAAGCAGAAGATACGGGGCAGTGGGGCAACATTTAACTGCAAGGAGGTGATTCTGAGTTAGACTCACTATGAAGGAAGGGACCTGATGCATAGGCAGATGCCCCAAGGTACAGGTGAAGGTTCACAAAGGATTAACATCTATGTTCATTAATGCAGACCTATCTGAAAATGACCTTGGTCTACACAGCACTGTTTCCTTTACAATCGCGGAGTTAAGATAAACGGTGTCGCGTCTGTGTCTGCTGGGTGGAGGAGTTGTGATCTAGCGCACTGGCCTTGGGTCTGCACTACTGCAGTGACGTCTATGGGATCAGGGGACCAACACGCCCATTGGCTCTCCTGGGTAAGTGGTACATGTTCCATCTGAGAAGTTGCAGAAGCTGGTGAGCTTCCCATTGAGATGAAGATGTTGTGCCTCCTGAATTTCCCTCCTTGCCTCCTTCTATAAAGCTTAATAAATGCAGCATTTGATTAAAACCTATTTGGGTATCATAAGTCTGGTTGCCGAAATGAACCAAGAACTGCCATGAAATGGAGTCAGAAATTGGGTTTGGCTTCCAGACCCTGATTCCACATGACCAATCCTTATGGCACAGTAGAAGGGACAGTGGTGGGAGGGTATGGGGGGTATATCCTTGCTTTTGGGCCAGCCAACCACCTGTGGCTTCAGATAATGAAATCTCTGAGACAAATAACAGGAGACAAGCATCACTTGTGAAATTTGGATAACTTCATCTTATCCCCTTGGGAACTGACAAACTAGATGCTCAAGGAGAAAGCAGGAGATAATAGTAAAGATATTTTTTGTTTGTTTGTTTTTAGTACCTGCCTTCATGAGACAAGGTGTTTGGGAGAGAAAGAGGGAAACAGAAGCAGCAATGTGTCCAGTGTTTCACACAAAATATCCCTGCATCATAAACCCAAGGTCCTGTGGAGGATCTGAGAACATTGATTCAATCATTATAGCACCGCATTGTGTCTGCTTATCATGGAAATGTGGCTCTGGGGCCGGATGATGATGTTCGTTTTGCCCCAGAAACCAGAGGCTTGGGTACAAAGATCATGTCACTCAGGAGATCCTCCAAATGCTGGAAAGTCCATTTTCCTTGAACTTCTGATAAAATTTCTAGGGGCTAATGTTTATTCTTAGACACAGCAGAGTGAGAAGGAATGTTTGCTATCAATAATAATTCACAACTTGCCGCAGTGTTTGACCTTCAGAAATTATCATCAATGATGTGAGTGCCCTATTTGGTTGAAGGAGGCAAAGATGGAATGAGGTTAGTATTTGTGAAAGAGGAAAATTGCCCACTTCCTCCTTGGTTGTGAAGTGGTATCGTTCACAGGAGTTGTAAGAATAAGCTATTATTGTAGGGAAATGTAGCTGAGATATTTCAAAACATAATTTAATGTTCTTTTCTGAAGTCTATGTCATCATGGAACTGAAAAGGAGAAAGTAATTTTTATAATTAATGAAGATTTACCTTCTTTATAGAATGTTTTATTAGCTCATGTGCACACTGCACCGTAGCATTAAAACAAAAATCTAGGAAGTTCTTTCTTTACTCAGTGCAGACACTTGGCAGTTTTTCCAAGTATCTCCTGGATATGACTGTTTCCCATCCCTGATGGCTGTCAGGCTGAAATGGGTGTTTTGGGGACCCTCCTCGGTGGCACTTAACTTCAGTAAATTGCCAGGGTCTGTCTCTACCCTTCCTCTAGTAACGAGAGTATCTGTTTTACGTCATATATTTTGCATACATTGTCTTATTTAATTTTGTTTTCATAATATATGCAGGGGCAAGAACAATTTTACCTGCATCTAAGATAACAAAATTAAGCATTATATCAGATAACCAACATTAAAAGTATCATCTCATGTAGGCAGAGAGATTAACATGATAAATACTAATGAAAGTGACAAAAAGCAGCTGTTTCCCTTAACCATGTTTAATTTAAATTGGTTTTGGAACTTTCGCGTTGAAATCAAATCCTTCCTTGGAAATTTGAGAAATAAAATTAGTAAAGAATAGTATTTGGGGATTATCAATGGGCTGCACATTATTAATCTATTACTGTAAACAGTAATAATTAAAACACATTTTCATTGTCATTTTGTAGATGATGAAACTGGTTTAGAGCAAACATTCTGCCCCAGGGCACACACTTAAGAGAGGACAGAACTAGAATTTAAACCAATGGTTATGTAATACTAAGCTTTGTTCTCTTCTCTAACTATAATCTACGTCCCCCCCCCATTGTAACAATGGATTTCTCTTAATACAGTACTTTTAACTTTTAAAATATAATCTTAGCAGCATTATAACTAAACATTGATTTAAGCTATGATTTCAGTAATACTGAAATATATGAACAAAAAAAATAAATGGCACTCATACATTTGCTATCTCTTATTTAAATAGAGATTTTTCAGACGTAGAGTACCTTCTATTGCTATAAAATTGAATTTATTTTGTAAGTACGATTTCATCATTTTGTACCCTACCTTTTTCTTCTTACTTATTGTGAACATTTCCCCCATGACATACTTTGCTTTTTGTTTTTGTTTTCTTAGATTTCTTTTTAAAGTTTTTATTTAAGTTCCAGTTAGTTAACATGCAGTGTAATATTAGTGTCAGGTGTACAATATAGCGATTTGAACACTTCCATACATCACCCTGTGCTCATCACAAGTGCCCTCCTTCATCCCCATCACCTGTTCAACTCCATGACAGACTTTGATTTCCTCTGATACTGAGAAACCTTCTGTGAGGAGGTTTGAGGGAACTGAAGAACTGAAGTCTATTGTGTGATAATGTAGCTTGCTGTTGGCGGAGCCTCCACTGGCACCCGCATCTCCTGCGTGCCCACCTTGACTGATCTCCAGTAGGGCTACGCGGCTTGGAGGGAACGCCTTCTCAGATACATTGGGCTTAAAATGGCATCTCTAAATTAAGTATTTCTTTTTTTTTTAAGATTTTATTTATTTATTTGACGGAGAGAGAGACAGCCAGTGAGAGAGGGAACACAAGCCGGGGGAGTGGGAGAGGAAGAAGCAGGCTCCTAGCAGAGGAGCCCGATGTGGGGCTCCATCCCATAACGCCGGGATCACGCCCTGAGCCAAAGGCAGATGCTTAATGACTGAGCCACCCAGGCACCCCTAAATTTAGTATTTCTTAATTGTGATTGTTTGGGATTGCTTCTGTAGGCTAATACCACAATAGTCGCCCTACATAGTATAGTTTCATTATCATTTTGATTTAGCACCTTTTGATTTCAAAGATTTTCTAGTAAAAATGCTACTTGAGTAGAACAGCATTTTTCTCTCAGCAAAGAGAAAAAGATATATGAATATGGCTTTGAAGTTCAAGATCCTAAAATTTGCTTCAAACAAATTGCTTTGCTTTTGACCTGTGGAGAGTTTACACTCTGAGAGTAGCCTGGGTAACTAGGAACTTACATGGCCATTGTTCCCTAAGACCGTCTCCCTAACCCACTTTCTTATCCAAGCTGCTCCCTGAGATCCTGAGATCAAATAAAATCCTTACAGCATTTGGCCACCTGGTGAACAACGGACCTCCATCTGTTGAGGCAATATTAAGAAATCCATTTCAAGGTGCTCANGATTTAGCACCTTTTGATTTCAAAGATTTTCTAGTAAAAATGCTACTTGAGTAGAACAGCATTTTTCTCTCAGCAAAGAGAAAAAGATATATGAATATGGCTTTGAAGTTCAAGATCCTAAAATTTGCTTCAAACAAATTGCTTTGCTTTTGACCTGTGGAGAGTTTACACTCTGAGAGTAGCCTGGGTAACTAGGAACTTACATGGCCATTGTTCCCTAAGACCGTCTCCCTAACCCACTTTCTTATCCAAGCTGCTCCCTGAGATCCTGAGATCAAATAAAATCCTTACAGCATTTGGCCACCTGGTGAACAACGGACCTCCATCTGTTGAGGCAATATTAAGAAATCCATTTCAAGGTGCTCAGTCCCATTGATGCTGAGCATTCCTTAAAAGGTTTTTGGGAGAATCATTAGTGAGTTCTGGCATGCTGTCTTCCACAAGACATCCCCTAGTAGATACCCTCAACCGATATTACATGAGTGGCATGTACACATGGTCAGAAATTGAGCCGTGAGCTCTCATGAAGGGCATCTCTGAACAGTCGTTCGCTGGTTGTGGGCATGAGAGCAGCAACGTGTTTGCCTGTGGGTGGGTTACAAAGGCAGCAGGTCCTGGCCAAAGGCCACAGCATTCATGACACTCAGGAGCACATTGGGGAGCATTTGACTATGTCAGTAGAATGAGTCAACAGCAAAGCACTGAGTTTTGGCCTGGTGACACATGAAAGGGCAGAGCTAAGGCATAGCAGCAAACGGCACAGCAGGGTCGTTTAAGGAAGAGAATCAGATCAAATGTAACTACGTTTACCAAAAGGAAAAACAAAAGAGAAAAGTTTCAGGATTATGGAATCCCTGTTTTTTAAAAAATTACTTGTAATTATGGAAATTTTGATATAATTATGCCAGTAGGGCTTGTTCTTCTCTTTTCCCTATAAGAAAAATATTATGGCCTATTATCCAAAAAATATACTCTGGAAGAATACCTAAGTAGTCTAAGATATAAAGTACAAATATATCATGGAATAGTATCTAAGCAATCTAAGATAAAAATGAGGAACATCCTATTATTCTAATATTTGTCTAGATTTTAACTCCAAGAAAAATCTAAATGTGGAGGTATTAGATTGTATTTTAAATTCTAGGAGGAATTTTCCATTCCATGTAAATGGTAAGTTTCTTGCTACAAATTAACACTCAGGACTTAATAAAGGTAGGATTTTTACCGTTAAAATATTCAGGCAAATTTAAATTATATTTGATAAAAACTAATCATTAAAATGTATTGTTACCAAGTATCAAGTATTTCCTCAGATCTAAAAATTAAAAATATAACAGTAACTTTTCTGAGTTAAAAAGTATAGGAACATGTTTAGAAGAACATAAATTTTCCTATCAGGTGACAGGAACTCGAGACACCTTGTTGATTTTTGATGCTGTATATTTTTGCATAGTCGACAACTTCTAAAACATTTATACTAATGAATTGAGTACAGGCATTTGTACTACACCGCCACCAGGCATTCTTGTTGGCAAAATAGAAAACGGAGCACAATTAGTTCTTCGGCAGAACTGTAAGTATATAGTCCGCCTTCACCAGTCTTGTCTTAACTCCATGTTGCCTAAGTGTATCTCAGCGACAGGTCAATAGATACTATTCATATGAGCCATTTCTTATTCTTTTTCAGGCTGATATATTTCNTTTCCTATCAGGTGACAGGAACTCGAGACACCTTGTTGATTTTTGATGCTGTATATTTTTGCATAGTCGACAACTTCTAAAACATTTATACTAATGAATTGAGTACAGGCATTTGTACTACACCGCCACCAGGCATTTC
>NC_048223.1:46091753-46136626 GCF_002007445.2 Ailuropoda melanoleuca
TTCATCCCCATCACCTGTTCAACTCCATGACAGACTTTGATTTCCTCTGATACTGAGAAACCTTCTGTGAGAAGGTTTGAGGGAACTGAAGAACTGAAGTCTATTGTGTGATAATGCAGCTTGCTGTTGGCGGAGCCTCCACTGGCACCTGCATCTCCTGCGTGCCCACCTTGACTGATCTCCAGTAGGGCTACGGACTTGGAGGGAACGCCTTCTCAGACACATTGAGCTTAAAATGGCATCTCTAAATTAAGTATTTCTTTTTTTTTAAAGATTTTATTTATTTATTTGATGGAGAGAGAGACAGCCAGTGAGAGAGGGAACACAAGCAGGGGGAGTGGGAGAGGAAGAANCAGGCTCCCAGCAGAGGAGCCCGATGTGGGGCTCCATCCCATAACGCCGGGATCACGCCCTGAGCCAAAGGCAGACGCTTAACGACTGAGCCACCCAGGCACCCCTAAATTTAGTATTTCTTAATTGTGATTGTTTGGGATTGCTTCTGTAGGCTAATACCACAATAGTCGCCCTACATAGTATAGTTTCATTATCATTTTGATTTAGCACCTTTTGATTTCAAAGATTTTCTAGTAAAAATGCTACTTGAGTAGAACAGCATTTTTCTCTCAGCAAAGAGAAAAAGATATATGAATATGGCTTTGAAGTTCAAGATCCTAAAATTTGCTTCAAACAAATTGCTTTGCTTTTGACCTGTGGAGAGTTTACACTCTGAGAGTAGCCTGGGTAACTAGGAACTTACATGGCCATTGTTCCCTAAGACCGTCTCCCTAACCCACTTTCTTATCCAAGCTGCTCCCTGAGATCCTGAGATCAAATAAAATCCTTACAGCATTTGGCCACCTGGTGAACAACGGACCTCCATCTGTTGAGGCAATATTAAGAAATCCATTTCAAGGTGCTCAGTCCCATTGATGCTGAGCATTCCTTAAAAGGTTTTTGGGAGAATCATTAGTGAGTTCTGGCATGCTGTCTTCCACAAGACATCCCCTAGTAGATACCCTCAACCGATATTACATGAGTGGCATGTACACATGGTCAGAAATTGAGCCGTGAGCTCTCATGAAGGGCATCTCTGAACAGTCGTTCGCTGGTTGTGGGCATGAGAGCAGCAACGTGTTTGCCTGTGGGTGGGTTACAAAGGCAGCAGGTCCTGGCCAAAGGCCACAGCATTCATGACACTCAGGAGCACATTGGGGAGCATTTGACTATGTCAGTAGAATGAGTCAACAGCAAAGCACTGAGTTTTGGCCTGGTGACACATGAAAGGGCAGAGCTAAGGCATAGCAGCAAACGGCACAGCAGGGTCGTTTAAGGAAGAGAATCAGATCAAATGTAACTACGTTTACCAAAAGGAAAAACAAAAGAGAAAAGTTTCAGGATTATGGAATCCCTGTTTTTTAAAAAATTACTTGTAATTATGGAAATTTTGATATAATTATGCCAGTAGGGCTTGTTCTTCTCTTTTCCCTATAAGAAAAATATTATGGCCTATTATCCAAAAAATATACTCTGGAAGAATACCTAAGTAGTCTAAGATATAAAGTACAAATATATCATGGAATAGTATCTAAGCAATCTAAGATAAAAATGAGGAACATCCTATTATTCTAATATTTGTCTAGATTTTAACTCCAAGAAAAATCTAAATGTGGAGGTATTAGATTGTATTTTAAATTCTAGGAGGAATTTTCCATTCCATGTAAATGGTAAGTTTCTTGCTACAAATTAACACTCAGGACTTAATAAAGGTAGGATTTTTACCGTTAAAATATTCAGGCAAATTTAAATTATATTTGATAAAAACTAATCATTAAAATGTATTGTTACCAAGTATCAAGTATTTCCTCAGATCTAAAAATTAAAAATATAACAGTAACTTTTCTGAGTTAAAAAGTATAGGAACATGTTTAGAAGAACATAAATTTTCCTATCAGGTGACAGGAACTCGAGACACCTTGTTGATTTTTGATGCTGTATATTTTTGCATAGTCGACAACTTCTAAAACATTTATACTAATGAATTGAGTACAGGCATTTGTACTACACCGCCACCAGGCATTTCCTTGTTGGCAAAATAGAAAACGGAGCACAATTAGTTCTTCGGCAGAACTGTAAGTATATAGTCCGCCTTCACCAGTCTTGTCTTAACTCCATGTTGCCTAAGTGTATCTCAGCGACAGGTCAATAGATACTATTCATATGAGCCATTTCTTATTCTTTTTCAGGCTGATATATTTCTTTCATAGTATTTCCTTCAACATTTACTCTTCAATGTTATAAAATTTGAAATTAAATTTAAATCTTGAAATTTAATATCATTTGTTCCTATTAATGTATCTTATGATCACACTTGGAAATTCACTGTTTCCTGTGGTTTTGAATTTAATGCATATATTTTGAACAATTTTGTTACAGTTTTTAGACAAGAAACTTTCAAAGCAGCAAATGTGGGAAGGTGATTTTTGTGCTTTCAGATATATCACCTTTGAACAGGTGAAGCACAAAAGACTTACTTATGTGTAAATAGGGGACCATTATAAACAGTATAATATATAAATGGGGACTATGGACCCCTATTTTTTATTTCCATCTGTTACCCCAGCATGATTATAAAAAATACTTCCGTTCACACTTAAATATTTTTGGTTTGGAGGACAAACATAGTCATCTTAGATACATCAATCTAAGAAGAAGGTGAGAATCACTATCTGTTTAGTTCCTGTAAAGGATAAAGTTGTAGTGAAACCAAATACTTAAACATCTATTTGCATATGAAATAATTCAAATATCAATTAAATTGTGGATTTAATAAATATTTCATAAAGTCTCTATAAGCCAAACACTATGCCAGGCATTAGCTAATTATTAGTAATGCAGTTACTAGAGAGAAGACGATGACAGGATGGTTTTACATCTTGCTGAATACCAGGATGAAACAGAGACATCTGGGTATCGGAAATAAAGCAAATGGAAAACAGTTACAACGGAAAAGGCCACAATCTCCAAAATACAAACACAAATGGCTACAGAGGTGGCATGGTATCTGCAGCTGCCGGAAAGAAGGCCGCGGAAACAACAGAGTATCTGGAGATCCTGAGATGCCAAGAACCCCCAGACTTCCTTCAGGCCAGCCCAGAACAGGGAGGTGGGAGTGCCGCTTCTCCAACCATGAGTGACCACAAGGAGGTATGTGGCCCCCCGGCTCCTTCCCAGTCCGAGTCTGGGGAACTGAGAGACTGAGGAGCTGTTGGGAGATGGAATTAGATCACACGTGTGGGGAGGCGATGATGAAAACAGAAGCTCAGAAAAAAGCAGGGACAGAGCAGTCACAGAGTTTCTAAGACCGTGCGTTTTTACACTATAAGAAATCAAAAGAGAGAGCTCTGTTCTCTGTAGGAGAGTTACTCCAAATCACAACTTTTTCTAAAAGTTCAGAAAAATGAATTGCAAATGAAAATGGCAACATGAAAACTATATACAATATCAGATTATGACAGGAAAAAAAGAATTCAGAAAACAGAAGCATACCAAAGAGACATATCCAAACTGTAATTCTTTCAGAACAAATCAAAGACACATTACAAATAATAGAAAACATAAGCATAGCTCACAATACCTTCAGAAAAATAGGAGACAAGAGGGACCAAAACTAAAATGAAATCAAGAAAAAGATTTTTAGAAAAACGATTTGAGGGTCCCCTGGGTGGCACAGCTGTTAAGCATCTGCCTTCTGCTCAGGGCGTGATCCCGGCGTTGTGGGATCAAGCCCCACATCAGGCTCCTCCGCTATGAGCCTGCTTCTTCCTCTCCCACTCCCCCTGCTTTGTGTTCCCTCTCTCACTGGCTGTCTCTATCTCTGTCAAATAAATAAATAAAATCTTAAAAAAAAAAAGAAAAGAAAAACGACTTGAGAGAAATCGATTAAAATAAAGATGGGAAAAATATGTCCAACATATGAATAATGGGAGTCCCTGAAGAAGAAAAACAACATAAAACAGAACAAACTAGAACTAAACAAAACATTTTAAAGTTTCTTACAAAAATTGAAAGTACATATAGAATGAGCACATCATGTGCTTGACAACAGTACCACAGAAAATCACTACTAACTACATATGAACTGCTGGAATGTCAAATAATTGTTTTTAGATCACTGGCTGGCATAGCTAGTTAGTTACAAGGGAAAAAATTAAATTATCAGTCTTTTTTAGTAGTGATGGTTTAGGTCAGAAGGAAATGGAATGAATTTTTAAAGCACCCAAGGGAAGGAAACATAATAAAGCCACTCCAAGGTCACGTGGTGAATAATTCCGGGAAGAGTGCCTGGAGTTTCTGTGTCACACAAACACAGGCACGCATATGTACGTGCAGACACGGAAAAACAAAATGCATGCATGCACACACGTACACACATCACACACACAGTGGAAACAATTAACAGGGTGTTTTGATGATTAACATGAAATTCGTTTCTTTTTCAAAAAGAAATTCCAATGCCAATTTTACACCTTTTTTATGTGATCCATGGGTCAATTTGCAATAAAGAATTTCTACCTTGAAGAACGCACTGGCAAAGTTGGAACAATTTAATCTTCGAAAAGGATAATAATTAAAATTTATTGAAGCCCATCCAATAGGTTTAAATGCATAAATTCATCATAATGTTTTTAAAAACTAATTTGAAATATTATTAAGAACCAATCATTTCTCATGAAAACTGGTGGATAAAGGGGAAGAATCAAGCACTTATTTTCTCTTTCCTACATGAGCTCACTACTGGTGGGTGATCAAATAATAGATTATTAGAATTTTCTCTTTACATTTGCTAATAAGTGAGAAAGAGTTAGAATTTCACCACTTTGCAACCTCAAATGGAATGAACGATCTAGGCATTGCATTGCAACAGCAGCTAGGAACAAAAAGGGACAACCAGATATTACAGACCCCCTGACAAAAGAACACAACAATTTGGCAAAAGGGACCAAACCTGTGGGTCCTGCTTCCAATTTGTAGAGGATGTTTCTCTATAAAATTCTATAGGTCAAATGCTCTGGATTCTTCAACAGATAAAATTGAAGGAGGAAAAATGGTTGAACAGGGAATGTGTGAAATAAAAGAGGCTTAAAAGACATAAAATAAACTTTGAAAAAAACACAAGGCAGTAGTGGCCATTAACAGTCAGCTAATGGTTATTTTGGGAGGAGGGAAGGGAAGCAGCCTCCTGAGGGGGCTCCATGGTGCCTGGTGGAGCTGAGTCTTTAAGGGGCAGAGATGCAAGGAGCATTCACACATTGAATTAACTTGTCCATTTGTGTTTTGTGATTTTCTGGGTCTCTGTTTTGTGTTGTAATCAAGTTTTTAAAAATAAAAATGGGCATTCCATTCAACCCTGTTTGTATTCATACAAATACTTATGTGAACATCTTTTCTCTCCTCAGTGTCTATAAGTGCCTGGTTGATACTTTGTAATGGAAAAATAGAATCCATAACACAATATTAATAATAACAATAATCACTTCTATCTATTGATTATTATATGCAGCTGGTACAGCTGCTCCCCATCCCCCCAAAACCTCACACCTGACCACCCAACCCAGCCTGGGACATTTCTTTAGGCAATAAGTCGTATAACCACAAATCTTACTTCTTTCATTAGTTTCCAAGGACCCAAGAAGCCCAACTTCGTCCTCTGCTTCCTAGAGCAAACAATTGTAGCTGTTTGTTTTGAGCGCATTCCCCGCCCCCACTCCACCCCACCCCACCCCACCCCTTGCCTGTGGAGTGTCTTCAGTCTGAGTTAAAAACCACAAGGTAAATGGGTGAAATCCCCCTCCTTCAGGCTCATCCCTGCCCCTCAGTAGATGTCTGCTTTGTCTCTCCCTGGAATTGTTGCTTCCTGAATATTTTGCCCAGATTATGTTATTATCTGAATGATGATTATTTCAATAGGGGCTATAATTAGGAGAAGCTGATTTTGTGGTGGTCGAGTGACTAATTTCTGTTTTCAGTTGTGGGTTTTGATATCATATAAATTCCAGGTGGGGCGCCTGGTTGGCTCAGTCGGTTAAGCATCTGCCTTTGGCTCAGGTCATGATCTCAGGGTCCTGGGCTCAAGCCCCATATCAGGCTCCTTGCTCAGTGGTGAGCCTGCTTCTGTAGGTCCCCCTGCTTGTGCACGTGCTCTACCTCCCCAGATAAGTAAATAAATAAGATCTTAAAAAAAAATTCCAGGTGACATTACACTCTTGTTAAAAGAACAGTGCTAAAAAAACAATACCCCGACTTTGCCAAGAATATTTCTGTAGGGAAGGCAGACGTTAATAATTCTGACAAAGGGATGATCACATACGTGCAGAATCATCCAGAGGGTTTGCTTGCTCAGTCATTTCAAACAGACCAATCAATAATTACTTGGATTCACTGGGGGAATAACACTACTAAAAATAATTAAATGCAGTTGTAACCAGAAGATAAATTTGCATTATCACTTCCCATATTGCAAATAAGAAGATGTTAAAACATTATGAGTCATACTATCTTAGAGCACAGAATTTATATATTATAGGTGACAATAAGCTGCTTTTGTGTTAATTGTTTCACTTAGCGTTTGCCAAGTCTATCACATTTTTGATACAAGAAATTTTATTCTTCATTTTTTTCCTTTATATTGTTGCTTGGTCATAAAAAATACAAAATGGAGTGATATTTTTTAAATTTGAACCAAAGCATGTCATTTTAGTATTTGGAAACATACTTTCTATAATTTCCAATAAATTGTTTTTTTCTCTGCATTAGGTTTTCACTAATCCTCAGCATAATAGGCCATTCATATCATGAAAGGTCTAAAAACAAATACTGTGGTTAAAGTTAGATGTACCAGATACTCAAAGGACGATATAAGTAATACAAAAAAAGAATAAAGTAACTAAAATTGTTAGAATTTAGCTTTCAACAAACTTTCACAAGACATTGTAATTCCATTACATTTTTCTTTTTCTGAGAACACAGAGAGGCTATTATTTCCAATTTCTTTCGTAGTTAAGTTTGAGATTGTATCTGGGTTTTGCAAAAGATACGGCCAGACATCTCCTATCTTCTTTCAAACTCAGCCCTTCAAGCATCTCATATGATTCTTAAGTTCTTTCTTTAAATTTCTCACTGAAATGTGGAGATTTATGTCCCTAATGATGGGGCTACTATCAGATGGAAGAATCCTTTCAGCCTGGTTATGGAGTGACAGGATGGCATGATTTCCCACTCCTCAAACCACCAGCCATGAACTCCAGATCCAGCATGAACAAGACATAAACCTTGTTATGGAAAGCCACAAAGCCTTATGGCTAATTTGTTTTCACACCTGAGGCTAATGAATCCTGAGCAGTACAGAAGAAATATGGTGGCAATATGACAAATCTTAGGGCTGTGCCCTCTGAAGATTAATTCAACCAACTTTGTTGCTTTTAATTATTACATCATGTCTTTTTCTTTTGAAATCTTATCTTTAAAAAGATTATAGTTGAGGGCTGTTACTTAGCAAAGGCTAACTTAGTGGATTGAATTTGCTAATTTCAGTCCGTTTTCATGAATCTGCATTTCCAGGAATAGACAGAATGTCAAAATGCCCATATTCTCAATCCCTTATGATTAACTGAGTTTAGTCAAACTCAGTGCTCATGGATTTCTGCTCTCTGCAGACTAAAGCTTTTTAACCTGGGTTGCCATTCTGAATAGCATTTTTGCTTAATAAACACACCCAAATTTAGTTGTGTAAAGGAGAAAAAAAGGCATTTGTTCATAAGTTCTGTGGATTCAAAATGTAGAAGGGGCAGAGAGGAAGCACCTTGTTTCTGCCCAAGACTCATTCCTCTTCTCTGAAGATTCAGAGTCTGGAGGTGACTTAGTATCCAAAACTGAAGTCCTGTAAAGTCACGTTTTGTCTTACATCTGGTATCAGGACTGTAAGAGCTCAAAGACTGGGACTTCAATCACAGAATCTACAACACATGGCCTCTCCATGTGGATTGGTCTTCTAACCCTAGGATGGCCATGGGTTTTCAGACTTCTTACACAGCAGCTCAGAGTCTCAAGCAAACAAGGAGGAAGATGTATCAAGACTTTCCTTTTTAATTGAAGTATAGCTAACATACGATATATTTGTTTCAGGTGTACAGCATAGGGATTCAACAATTATATAATTAGGAAATGCTCCCACCACGATAACTGTAGTTACTGTCTGTCAGCATACAAAGTTCTCATAATATTATTGATATATTACCCATGCTTTACTTTTCATCCCCATGACTTAGTCATTTTATAACTGGAAGAGTTGTATCATTTAATCCCATCACCTATTTCACCCAGCCTCACAGCCCCTCCCCTCTGGCAACCACCAGTCTATCCTCTGTATCTGCGAGTCTGTTTCTGTTTTTTTTGTTTGTTTATTTATCCACGTAAGTGAAATCAAATGGTATTTGTCTTTTTCAGGATGTATCAAGTTTTGTGACCCAGCTGTGCGTTGTCACTCCTGCACGTTCTGTTGGTTACAAGTGAATCAGCCCACTCAGCATCAAGGAGCGCAGTTTTGGACCACTATCTCTGAAAGGGAGAAACTTGCGACTATTTGTTTCAAAACGGTCATAGTTGGGAGCCCATGAGCTTCTTGATTATATGAATCACCTGAAATATATGTAAAATGTTTTATGTACATGCATTTTCATTTTTGAGCGGGTCTACAATGCTCATCTTAGAAGTTGACAGCAGAGTAACAACATCTCGGGCATTATTTCTCTGGCTGCCTAAGCAGTTATAACATCAATAAATTGAGAAATGTTGCTCACACCCACTCAGTACATAAAATATCTAAAGTAGTTCCTTGAAAAGACCTGCAATAGTATAGAGGTATGAATGGCTACAAATTAAAATACACATAAATGCAATGCTAAGGGAAAATTCCCCGGAGAATGTATTCATCAGAAACCTAGCCAAAGGTATTAGTATGTAAGCTGTATATAAAACGCCTGGATTAATTTAGTTTTTCTACTTGGTAACTAACACTTCAATGATCTTAACACAGCTCAAAAAATTTTTCTTCAGAAGTCAGCAGCCCATTCTTGACAAAAATGTTTTCACTAGACAAAAATACTGATGCTTTTTACATTTCAACAGATGTCTAACATTTTTGAAGATTTAGTAGTAGCTCTCTTTTCATGTGATTCTTTTTAAAGCTACGAACATAGTGATAGATATCATATATATGTATATATATATATATATTTTTTAAAGATTTTATTTATTTATTTGACAGAGATAGCCAGCGAGAGAGGGAACACAAGCAGGGGGAGTGAGAGGAAGAAGCAGGCTCCCAGCGGAGGAGCCTGATGTGGGGCTCGATCCCATAACGCCGGGATCACACCCTGAGCCGAAGGCAGACGCCTAACCACTGAGCCACCCAGGAGCCCCCAGATATCATATATATTTTTAACCATGGTTGATTTGCTTTTTTAAAAATACTTTCTGACTGAGACACAGAGCGTCATTGATTCCCTGAAGTGTTCCCTGCAGTTATCATGTTCATAATCTAGCGGTAATTCCTATTTCTTCTTGCTAGGGATAGAAGTGTGGTTGTTCAGACAGAAACGGAACATTGTGAGTTTAACACAATGGACTGAGTCTGTGAAGCCGTCCACCTGCTGCTCACCTCTCTTTTCAAGCGAACCAACTCACCTAATTGTGAAGTGCAGGGAGGGGCCTACATTTAGGCTTGATGATCGAAATTAGAAAATAAATACTCAACAAAGCAGTGACAGCAGCAATTTCGTGTGCCCACATCTATAGCCTGAAATATATAGACAGACTCACCTCTCATTTGTAGGGTTGGGACAGGCCTCTTGCAGAACACTGGTACTGAGCTTACAGAGGCTGTAGGATTGCACAGGTAAACATGGGATGGGGGACGGATGTGCCAGGCAGAGGAACATGGCTGAAGGCAAGGAGGGGCAACACATTCTGGTCCTGGGAATATACACATAGCTGCAAGAAAGAAGTTATAGACAAATCTGATATGTTGGAATCATACTGTTCAAGTCCTTGAATGTGGGACCACTGCCTACCTGGGCTTTGCAACTACACGAAAGCCATTGTGCACGGAGAACATCAGCCTGGAAAAAGTTTGTGCCCAAATGAAGAGCGGGAGCCCCGTGAAGCCCAGTAAAGACGCTGCAGGCTGGAGAGCTTATGCCTTTCAGGGCATCGTGGTCAGAGGCTCTCTCTCCAAATCACCCAAACATTAATGTAGATTTGAATTACTTGAGAAAATGGGTACAAATAGTGATTTTCCTTTCCACTCAACAAAGGGAAAACACATACACATATCTAGCTCTTTGGTAATATCTTCAGAAACGTGGTACCTTTATTATGTATGTATGTATGCATTGCATTTCTGTTTCGCTAATCGAATTGACAAAGGGAAGGTTTAGAGCTCATCTTTCCAAATAATCAGCTCATCAGCAGCTTGCAGAGATGGGCTGCTAGAGTTCAGTGAGTTCTTACAAAATCGGAAGGGAAAAGGCAATAAAATATTAATAGAAAATAAAATAATAAAATAGGAAACAGAAAAGAGTACCGATTAAGGGTGAACAAGCCTTAAAACCTCATGTGTTAGAAAGTGAGGCATGGATTCATATGGAAATACAGGGTTCAGCGGGAAAAAATGTTAGAGAAAACTTTGAGAAGGCAAGTAAGATTTAAGGTCATGCTTGCGCTAAGAAATGTGGCTTTGGGGCTAGAATTGAAGCTAATTTGAACCCCACTTGGCTAACTGCTGCTGGCGAGCAGTTTGAAGACCTTGGCCAGTAATTCATCACCACATCTGTAAATATGATGCTCATTTCCACGAGGTGGGCTTTTCCCAGGAGATCAAATCAAACTGTGCGTAACTTAAGCGTGGCCTACCTACCATGGCATTTTAAAGCTAAAAGGATGGAAAGAAGAAAATGTTGATGGAACTCTAATGAGCGAGATATAACCACAAAAAGAGTCATTATGTAGAAATTAAATTGATCTCCTGAGTGCCAATTCTAGTGAGCAAGCCTGCATTCGAATTAGAAATGAAAGTGAAAATAGACGTTGCATCTTCTCAAAAGACCCATCAGGCTATAAGGGACCTGAACTGATAAAATGATTCTAGACTGGAAACGACCAATACATAACTATAATGTGGATTTCTAGTAGTATGTGAAATATAGGACTGAACATTTCAACTTGCTTGAATTCGTTTAGTCCACAACAACCCTATCTATCAATAATTACCCTCAGTTTATAGGAAATCTGAGGCACATATTGGTTGAGAAATATGCCTGAGGTCTCACAGCTCTAAAGTGTTTGGCAAAACTGGAATCCAGACAGCATAACTCCTAACTACTCTTTTGCCACCATTTATTAAAAAGTCACAAATTTGGGATAATGAACCCTCAGTAGTTCATCTTGAGAATGAAGTGTTTGAATCTAACAATTTTTAAAAATTATCCAAAAATGCATATCTTGAAAAGTCCCAAAGCAATATAGAAAAAGAAATGCTAACTTTAGAGAGAGCCAGGAGCTATGGTGTGGTGGCTCGCACCGAGTTACACCTGGAATGGAGTCTGACACCGTATTTGAACACTTACCTCTCCATCTGCTACTCAGCGATCAGCCTACTTGCTCAAGGTCACACCAATTAATGATAGAACCTGTCAGCCTGCTTCCGAAGATCACGTTCTGTCCTACTGCACGTTATGTCACTCTTGTTAACCCATTCTAGGAGAATATTATTAGTAAATGGTGACCCATAAAATATATAAATTTCAGTACACTTAAAGATAATTTGTAACTCTAAGAAGGTAAACACTCGTATCATTTTAGTTAATTGTACTAAACTTAGCCTCAGATTTTGCTTGTGTTAACCCAACATCGCACAGTGGACAGGATAATATTCCGATGCTCGGTAACATGCTATCAGTAGATAACTATTAGCTATTATGTTATACTGTTTTAATTCTTAGACAGCAATGTGCTAGATTCCATAATTATCAAACACTTCGTCAAACCAAGGGCTCTGTTACAAATATATGGGACTTCTTTTTATGTGTGTTTTTCACTTAGAGTTACTGAAGTGAAGAAAATTTGGAAGATTTTTTTCTGAATGAATAAAAATAACTACTGATGCTTACTTAGTTAGGTAAATAAGTATAGGGATTTATATTAGGCCATCAAAGATAGAAGTTATAGAAGAATCTAGAAAATTTTGAATAACAAGTTTATAAAACTGCTTCTAGGTTTTATGGTTGGTTTTTTTTTTAATTTTATTAATTTATTTGACAGAGATAGAGACAGCCAGCGAGAAAGGGAACACAAGCAGGGGGAATGGGAGAGGAAGAAGCAGGCTTCCAGTGGTGAAGCCTGATGCAGGGCTCGATCCCATAATGCCAGGATCACACCCTGACCCAAAGGCAGACGCTTAACCGCTGTGCCACCCAGGCGCCCCTGCTTCTAGGTTTTTATGCAGATATATCTTTATTCTTCTTAGAAAGAGCCTCATGTACAAGGGGTGCCTGGGTGGCTTAGTCTGTTAAGTGACCCACTCTTGGTTTTGGGTCAGGTCATGATCTCAGGGTCCTGAGACCAAGCCCCATGTTGAGCCCCCACATAGGGCTCTGTTCTTAGCATGGTGTCTGCTTGAGATTCTTTCTCCTCCTTCTCCTTCCCCCCTCTGCTCCTCCCCCTGCTTTTTGCTCTCTCTCTCTCTCAAATAAATAAATAAATAAATAAATAAATAAATAAAAATCTCTGAAAAAAGAGTCTCATGTACATATATAAACAATTCATTACTTAAACACAGCTTGCCTTTTCTTCTCAGCCTTTCCTCAACACAAATGTCTGGAAAAAATCAATTCTTATATTTCAAATTCAGTAAGAGTTCATTTTTATGCACGTCCTAGAACTCTCTGAATCCGATCTGGACTCTGTCTCCTGGTTTGGGAGGATTAGAGAACAGTCTTTGCCTAAACCACAAACTCTATTGCACCTTAAAACTTCACATTTAACAAGGTCAGAGAGTTTTCTAAGAAAACTAATCAGTTACCTGGAAAAGAGTGAGATCATAAACCACCCAGTCATACCAAATTAAGGGAAGCAGTAGGCAAAAAATGGTGTCTTTGGGTGGTGATGAGAAAAGGATTACGAATTTGCTATACCATTTTGAATTCATTTTCCACCCCCCCCCCAGGTGTCTGTGGGGAGATGGAGCCTCTTCCTGCAATGCCCACCTACACAAATACCTGTGGCTTCTATTCTGTGGTCCATCAACGCATGTAACACGCACCTGCTGTCTGCAGAGGAAAAACTAGCGTTTCCACAGATATAATTTTTAATCAAATCTCCCCGTCCACAAAAACAGAATCAGTGAAAAATTCCATGACTTGAGGGTAAATTAATCGCCTCTACCTGCAAATTAGACACTAAACATCTCTGAGTAGAGATGAGGAGAAAACAGAAAAAGGCGAAATAGTAGTCGGTAGGAAACAAAAGGACAACACCAAAAAATTATGAAAATGAAGACAGATATGGAATGATCCCAGAGGAGGCGGGCTGCACAAATGGGAGGGGGTGTGGGGAGTGAGAATGTAGGAAAATATGTAAATGAGAGAAAAATGAACAAAAGGAAATCAAATGTAATAAAGATCGAAATTACTATAGAGGAAATGACCGAAGTAAATAAGGCAATGAAAAAAGCCCCATAGGAATAGTAGAGTCCTTAAAATAACTAAAACAATGAAAGAAAAATAAAACAAATAACACAAAGACCTAAGTCAAGAAATGCGCTTCCGAATTAAAAGAACACTTGAATGTGCATTTTGCAAAAGCACAACATACCTCAAGAATCAGGAAAAAAGGACACGGGGTGCCAGGCTGGCTCCGTAGGGAGAGCGTGCAACTCTTGATCTCAGGATCCTGAGTTCAAGCCCCACCTTGGGTGTAGAGATTTCTTAAAACGACAACAACAACAACAAACAGAAGGATATAAGCCAGTGAAGTTACTAAACTTCAAGAGATAAATAATTCTTTCTGCACCCATAAAAACACCAGGTCATTTACACAGGGTCTCAGACTTAAAGCAACATTTGATACCTATCAAATGCTCAAGGAAAGAAACTGAGGCCAAAATTTTATACACACCCAAACTCTTTTTCACATGTAAAGTCAGTGATATTTTGTTATATACAAGAGCCCAGAGAATATTATTATCATGTGTCCTTCTTGAATAACCTGCTGGAAGGGATTCACCCAACTACAGGACGACTAGGAGAACTATCATCCAAGGACCGGGAATGAGCAGTGAGCATGTTTGATGGTAGAATCAAGATCAAAACACATGTGAGAATTATGCTATGGACAAAAACTTTTACTATAGAAAATATATTGCTATCTATGTTAAAAAGTCAAGAGGGCAAGTTGGAAGATTGTGTAGCAGGGCTGATTTGCTCATCTTTAGCAGGTAAGATTCCAAAGATTTCTTTGATAACCTGATGAGTCATAGAGCAATAAATTTGGAGATACTCTGAAAAATAAGAGTGTGAAGAGGATAAAGAATTCAAATTATAATAATACACTGGCCAGGGTCTCCCCAGGCTGAAACCAAGACATTGGTTGGTGCTACAATTTTGTCTGAGACTCTAGGTCCTCCTTCAGAGGTGCTGGCAGAACTCACTCCCTTGAGGGGCGTGAGGGAGGGCTCCATTTTCTTTCCAGTTGGCAGCTCTCGATTTCCCTGGCCACCCAGATTCCCTTGGCTTGAAGCTTCCAGAGAGTTCACCACAGGTCAGCTGGAGAGTATCTGCTGGTGTTTCTTGTCTCTTCTAAGTGGTCACCTACCAGGCCACCCAGGATATTGTCCCTTTGAATTAACTCAAAGTCAAACTGATCAGAAATCTTAATTACATCTGCAAATCTTTGCCATATAATGTGAAACTATCCTAAGAACGATATTCTATCATATTTATGTATTCTGCTCACACTCGAGAGAAAGGAAAATACAAGCACCTGAGCCACTGGGGGTCATTTTAGAATTCTGTTATCACAAACGCATTTTAATTGAAAAAAAATCAAATTGATTTTGTAAAATCAATGCATACATGTACACAAGACAGTTTCACCATGAGCCAGTAACTTTGAAGGAATATTTTTTTACTATACACCCTTCTACACATGAATGTAGTGATTTCACTCATTGTTTCAGTGCTCCCAGAGTGAGATAGCCTATAATTCAAATTCTATTTTAAGCAAATTATGTACTTCAGTTTTTGAGCTTGTTTCATACTATTGATAATGATGAAAAAGATTGTCTCAAGTTAATTCAAATTTCCTGCCCACTCACATTCCTATTCTAAGCCCCAATTTATTGGAATGACAAACCACAGTAGACACAGCCTTAATACAAACCACACGATCCACATATAAATTGAAGCTGTTTCACGAGGTGGGAGTTAGAACCATATTAAGTTGATTTTATATATTAAAGTTGGAATACACCTCTAAAATAATTGTTGCATACAGTTATTAATAAATAACCATTAGCTTTGCTGCCCGTTTGCACATTTTCCTGAGGTGATTGTTTGGTTATTTGATTCATCTTGTCCATCGGTCTTTTCCTTCACAATCACAGATACATTATCCACTCTTCAATTCTTTCTACTTAATAGTTCTCGACTGAATCATAACTAAAGGAGAAATTGTTTCTTTATTACAAATAATGTTACAAGGTCCCTTGGCAATACACTTTGTTAAAGCTAAAGGATTTCATCAGAGAGCATATTTAACTAAATGGCAATTTTCCTATTTATCCACATTGTTCAATATCTAATTATTATTTGTTGAATTGTTTATTGCTTCGTTTCATAATGATTAGTCTCAAAGAATTTAATGCTGACAGGGACTTCTACATCATTTGATATAAGCGTTCCCCAGGGGCAAGCTACCTGCAAAGCATTCCTGACCAAGCACTGTTCTATTTCATTGAATTCCATCAATGATGGAAAGGACAGAATACTCAGTGCTGCCATTTCTATCATTGAACTCCTGCAATTATTCAAAAGTTACTCCCCATTTTGTAGAAATCTCACGCATTGTGTCTGGTTCAATCTTCTGGAGGAAGAGAAAGGTATTTATGCGGTACATCCGATCCCCCATGTTCCAAAGCAGTTTTCACCCAAAGACTCATTTTCTCAGGGCTTCTTCCGCCTGGTGCCTTCAAGCACCCAGTTAACCCATTCCACACCCTGTCAGGAGGCCCCAGCCTGCTTGTCCCAGCAAAGATAGAGAAAACAATCACTTTTATAGGCTGCCAAATTGGTAGCATCAAAGCCAACTCATAAAAGCCATCAGGAGAATGAGCGCGATTTCTAAGCAAGGGACACTTGGATGTGGCGATTCCAGTCAGTCAGGTATGGATTCATGAGCACTTGATTTATTGATGCTGTTTTTAAATGAGAAATATCCCTGGGTACTTAAGAAATAACCCACATGAAGGATCCTGCACGTCCCTTTTATAGACCTGTCGGAACTTTCCCGTTTGATCCCTGTCTTTCTCCCATGTGTGAGGGGTCACGGTCACCTGGGAGCCCCATTCCTGAGATGCTGTGAGATCATGCATCTGATGGTAATAGGCAGCTTTGTTCTCTGTATTTTGACAGCTTTTTCAACACCTCGTGGACCAAGACAAATATTACTTAATGCATGTCATAGTATTTTAAAACTAATTAAACATTCTGCATCAATATACATAAGCATTTTCTTTATAGTATCTTTCACCAAATACAGTTTATACATTTAAAAGGTAACCTAATGATTTGCCTCTCTTACTACAATAAATTATATCTAAACCAGTATTAACCACTTAGATACCTCACTATTAGTTTTGGATTCAAATACTGGTTACACCATTATCAACAGGATGACCAGGGAGAAATTATTTCTATAAAATGTTGATTAAGAATATGTATCAGGGGTGCCTGGGTGGCTCAGTTAGTTGAGCGTCCCACTCTTGATTTCAACTCAGGTTGTGATCTCAGGGTCATGGGATCGAGCCCCGCGTTGGGCTTCACACTCAGCGGAGTCTGCTTCTCTCCTTAGTCTCTCCCTGGGCTCCTCCCCACCTCAAATAAATAAATCAATAAATCTTAAGATAAAAGGAGTATGCATCACTTGGGTTAATATGAAGACTAAAGATGGCATGAGTAAAATCACCTAAAATAGTACTTTGATTGAGGTGCTTTGCTTGTTCTTAGCTGTCAACCAAATCTCCTCCTCCTCGTTGTCCTCCTCCTCCTTCTCTTCTTTCTACCGGCTAAACCAAATTGTCAGTATCCAATTTTAAATTTATTTTCATTTTATTAAATATGAATGTAGTTCTTTGAATTTTGTCTGTTCAAATTCATTTTGCAGTTGCCCATCTCTTTTAGGCCAATGATGTCATTTTGAGTTCTAATTATATTTAACAAAATGTATCTATTTCAGTTTTGAGTTCTCACAGATTTGCTATGCACGCCTTTTCATTTTCACCCCATTTGGCCATAAAAGTGTTGACTATCCCAGTGCTACTCCTGTCATTTCCAGCTCCAGCCTGTCCTTGTGCAGCTATGGGGATACTAACTGTCCATCCATATGGTCCCCGAACACCATGTTATTAGCAGTTTTTACTATTAGTCCTTATTCTGCATTGTACTTGCTGATTTAATTGACTGTTTCCTCCAAAAGAGAGGGCATGTCCCTTAAGGTCAAGGAGCACCCTTTGTTCACAATCCTATCCCACAATCCTACCGCCAAAATTATCTGCATCATTCCTATTCCTATTTTTGTCTTTCCAAAGTGATGGGGATCCACTTACCAACTCTTTTTTTTTTCAATCAGAAAGTAGTTTCACATCAAAATTGTTGAAAGCTTGCACTCCTTGCAGTTTTGTTCCATGATCAACATACAAAAGTGCAAGGAGATATTATTTTCCTCTTTTTTTGGGGGGGGGAGTCATTACTGAACTTCTAGGAATAATTCCACAGTAATAACACTGATGATCCTGACTCCTTGCTTACCTGGAGTTTTTAAGTAAACTTGGTTACAATCTGTGTTTATTGGACCATTTAGTGCTGCATTCAAAATAAAGACAGAATTCACAGTTTAGAAATTATCTAATATAAAAAGCAGAAGTAAAATTTAGAAAGTATTTTATTGTGGTTTCAGAATAGGTTGAAGAGCAGAGATGAGAAGGAACTGAGTAAGAAGGGGAAGGACTATAAACCCATTCACATGGCCTGTTTGGGCAACTTTGTTAGGGAGAAAAATTGATAATGATCAGTACATAAACAAATTCAAAAGAGTCAAGGAAAATCTGAAAAAGTTCTATAATGTTTAGCAGGAGATAATGAAGACGTAAAAATGAAGAGACTGAAAGTCATGGACACAGCCTAGAGAAAAGAGAGCCAATCTCCATAGAGTACATCTTAGATGAAAATGAAACAAGAGCTATATTCAAAGATGCAAGGGAATAAAATGTACCAACTGGAAGATGACATATTTCAGATCAAGGAGTTTACTCCAAAATTAATTCCACACGGGTTTACAAATAAATGTCAGAACACCTTAAATCCAAAAGAAAATAAGCATAATAGTTTTCAGCTTTCTATAAAAGCAACATAAGAATTCTTAAAAACGGTGGATAAAACCAGATATAATATTACATAAGTTGGTCAGCTTAAGGCTTCCTCACTTACACGTAAGGTGTCTGTGCTGAAATGATGCAGATGTTTGACTCAGTTGGGATTTGACCAAAGCACCTGCATGTAGTTTTTCCTAGATGTGGTTTGGGATTCTGCACATCATGGTGGTCCCGAGATAGTCTGGGAATTCAGAGTCTTGTATTTTTGTTTTAATTTTTCTTTCTATGTTCTCCATTTTATTTTGTTTTGTTTTACTCTAAAGATTTGATTTATTTATTTGAGAGAGAGCACAAGCAGGGGGAGAGGCAGAGGGAGACAGAAAGGGAGAAGAAGACCCTCTGCTGTACAGGGAGCCCAATGCGGGACTCGATCCCAGGACCCTAGGATCATGACTTAAGCTGAAGGCAGACGCTTAACAGACTGAGCCACCCAGGTGCCACGATGTTCTCCGTTTTAATGAAACATTTATTAGCATTGTATCGAACCCCCCCCCGGGCTGATCTTTCACTCATATTTCTCTCTCTCTCTCTCTCATGACTTTCAATGGATTGTCAAAATTACTTATCATAACATCTAATTAAATATTTTTTCAGCCATTTTTAAAAATTTCTAGAGGATTTCTTTTATGTTTTCTGTTGTTGTTTTTTTAAATACCCAATTCTTGCTTTGTGGATTGAACACTGTAACCAGATGTTTCCGTGCATACAATTTAGTTTTTTCTACCATATATTTTCAAGGGGGAAAAAAAAAAAGGTGTTCGACAGTGCTGAGTTCAGCATGGGGCTTCTCACTGAGTGAGCTTCACCAATGGTGAGGGATCCCAAACACCAGAAATTAGAAGTCTTTGTGCTTCCTACCCACGCAAGCATGTAGAGATTCCAGAGGTCAAATATATGTGTAAATTCTTTTGTATCTTTCAGGTATCATTGAGAAACAAATCCAATATTTGTAGTCACAAATTTCATCCCTATCTACTTAGTGCCTCACTGTTCTGAGCACCAAGACCCTCCAAGTTTTTGCCACACTGACTTGCTCTTTCTAGATTATATTCTATTCTTCACATACTCCAGGCTAAACATTTTTCTGGTCTACTCTGTTGATTACCTTATTCTTCTCTTTGCCCATTAAAAACATTGGAATTTTTGCTGCATTGATGTCTTCCCTTCCTTCTCTTCCTAATTGAAGATTTATCCTATTTTTACGTCTTCACTCTTGTTTAGTGGAATCTTGGTGGAGAAGCATAGCTATGTAGCCTTCCCTCTATACTAGGAACTTCAGAGTACTTTTTGACTGAGGACCTGAGATTCCTTGGGAAAAACTGGGAAAGGAGCAGCTTCTAGTTGTAGCTTCATACAATCCAGGCAACAGAGATTAGATAAAGTCCCTGAGTTATATGATGGAATATAGGATAGGGACGGAGAGGGCTTTGAGAGCAGTGCAGAGTGGTTTTATTATAATAGCTTTTTGTCTAATCCATAGTCATCAAACTGCATCTTTTTATAGAGGCAGCTATGTTATGAAATCACTTAATCCTTATCAGTTTTTATAGTTAACGTACAATGTAATTTAATAGAAAAGAACTCAGTTTGTGCTTGTTATAGCTTACCTGAGTGCTTGTGGATTTGTTCTGCTAGTGGAATCTAGGCACGCAACAGAGCTGAATAACCTCCCAGTTCTCCCGGATCCTGCATGCCCATGACTAAGTGATGGCTGAAATGAGGATCTAAATCCATCGTATCACTACTTTACCACCAGAAATAAATGGCAGGAGTAAAGCCTTGTATTTTGTCAACTTGTCATCAAGGTAATAAAAGAAAGCCCTGAGCCTAAAGACACGTGATAGGGAAGGGAAGGATTGGTTCAGGAAGGTAAGGAGACGTGCTTGTAAGAGAAATGTACACAATTAGTATGCAGCAGGCTGTGGAACACAAAAAGGGCTGAGATAAAATTAATGGCTTAAAAAATTCTGAGAGCAGAAAAAGCCATTAACCATTATGCTCAAAAACAAAGCAAGCACCTGCTGCAAGGTGTCTTATCGAGGCGTGAGGCAGCAAACGATGTGCCGCGAATAGCAACATGCAAGGAACCATCTTCTCAACTGAAAGAAGTTTTCCTAGAACTTTTCATAAAGAACATAGATATGTTTTCTTCAGAAGTAAGTGCTTGGGACCAGACTGATACCATTTCATGTCATTGAGTAGTTAAGCTTGGGGTTTATTCAAATTATGATGCTAGATGAAGCAGTAAGCGCTAGGGATCTAAGTTCTCTAAGGACCACTGAAATCAGGATCCTGTAGTGACACATGGAATAACCACTAATGTCAGCCCCAGTTTACTCTTTGGAAATGTACCCGAAGAGATTCTTTTGGGTGAGAAGGATGAGTATGGACCAGGTCATGGAATAAATTCCTAAATTATGAAATGGTTGGCAGAGACACTCATAAAACACTAACAAATAAAATATTTTTAACCTGAAGAACTCATTCTTGCCCATGTTTTGGTAATAGTTCTTCTGCGATTTGTTTAATCGCCAGACAGGTATGAGGAAACTCACAGAACTTTGAGGACCAGCTAACGGGATGAATAATAAGATAAAGCACAAAATAAACATAAGATTATAATTATCTGTCAGCTTTTACTAAATGAAACTGAATAGGGAAGACCCTTAAATACCATGGACTCAAACTAATACACGCACAATGCACAATTATGAGATGTGTTTCAAAAGCCAGATGTTACTGTAACAAGCAGCGTTTACCTAGCTAGACTGAAACCAAGGGTCAGCAAACCATGTCCCACAAGCCAAATCCAGTCAACAGCCAACTTTATAAATAAAATTTTATTGACAACTCACATGTCCTTTTGTTTGTGTATTGTCTACAGGATTTTCTCCCTGCAACAGCAGAGCTGGGTAGACTTATCTGGTCCACAAAACCTGAAATATTTATTCTCTGGCCCATTATAGTAAATGTCTATCATCCCAGCAGAGTGATTTGGCTGCAAGGAAAAAGATGACTTTCTTATAAGTTTGGTGTCTGGATAAGGTTAGTGAGAGCCCTGCTTTTCTCTAGTTAGGCCTTACTGGAAGCATAGTTTCCATGCATAGTTTAACAGGAAGAAACTAGACAGTGTCCAAAAACAGGATACCAGAATGATACAGAGGTTCAAAATAACATTGCCAGGGCTCTTGGGTGGCTCAGTGGGTTGAGCTCTGGCTCTTGGTTTCACTCAGGTCACAATCTCAGGGTCATGAGATCGAGCCCCATGTTAGGCTCCTGTGCTGGGCAAGGAATCTGCTCGAGATTCTCTCTCTCCCTCTCTCCCTGCCCCTCCCCACCATTTGGGTGTTTGCTCTCTCTTTCTCTCTCTCTAAAACAAAAACATTAAAACAAAAAACCAAATAACATTGCCAACGTGGCTGAAAAAAAAAAGCTGGAGATGTTTTCTCTAAAGAAACAGAGAAGGAGGGTGATTAGGTAGGATAGTTCTGGCAAGTAAATTGCATCACATTTTTGGGGAGTTTATTGTGTCTCATATCGTGTGGTCTCATCTTGGATCATTTAAAATGTAAACTCAGAGATTACAAATTTTACGGTAAGGCATGTTTTGACTAAAATCAGCAAGAACGTGCAAATGTTTAGAACTATCTGAAAACGAAAAGGGTTGTGCCCAGATGGAGCCATGCAGACGGATCAGCTGGCCAGTTACAATCAGGAAAGTCACAAGTATGACTCTTGAACAAAACTCCTAGAAAACAGAGAAGAAACTTGTCCTTGGGCTACTAGCAGATAAAAGAATTCCTAATTAGCTTGTATTTATATTATACATATTTAAATTATATATATTTACATACATTTTGAAGCTATTAAATTGTAAAACATAGCCAAAACAATGATGTTTCCTTTTTTTTGATAAAGTAATTTTAAAGTAATGTTTTCCTTGTTACTTACAGATTTAATTCAGATTTCTTTTTTGACTCCTCCTAACATCAGCTCCTCATTCCAAATTTGGCTCATTTGATGAATAATCTTCTCATTTGTTGCATAAAACATGTAAACACGGGACTCTTAATGAATACTATTTTTTAAGTAGTTTGAGGAAAGGGCCGTTGTATCCATATACATGTATAAAATGAAACATAGACTCGATAACTTCTGGGGATAAACAACTTGACTGTTTTAATGAAAGAGAGTATATTGAATATATGTGAGAGCCACGTGCCTGGGCATCTCCAGGTACATCCAGCTAGGAATAACATAGTGTCAAAAACAACAAAAGGCTTCTTTGACATGATTTGTTGATCACTAAGCCCACAGCGGGAAGGTCTCCAAGGTGTATGGGGGGAATGGTCCATTTGTTTTCCTCTTGTTGGTACAGAAGAAAAAACGGTTTTCTTGCCAATGTCTCCATGGATGGCACTAAACCGTTTGAAGCAAGCACAGGGAAGCATCAGGTGAGCTGCATGGGTGTGTCAGTAACAAAAATGCTGGTTTTAAACATTTTTAATTCATGAACTGGGTGTTTCCTGATTGGTGTATTTTTCATTTCAGGCATTTTTTAAAAATTCTGCCATATACTTTTATTTTCATTTTTACTTTGGTGTTTGATGTCCATGGAATGCACAAGTTTCTCTGTTTCTTTCCCAGATATGTGTCTCCGATGCTGACAATAGCACAATGACCTTATGTTCTGTTTTGGGAAATACTTTATATCTTAAGAATAAAAATTTTCATTAGAATTAGTCAATGCATCACGGATATTATCCTCCCTGGCAAGAGGAACAAAAAGCACAGACACTGTGTTAGGCTACGGTTCTCAAAGGAAAAATAAAGCTTTTCAAAATGTTAGTCATTGCCATGGTAGATGTTTCTGTAAGTCATTTTTACAACCTGTTTTGATGGATTATAAGAATCCGTATGACATTACTTTTTCCTATAGCTTACTGTTAAAATCAAATTCATAATATTGACTATTATTCATTGAGTACAATGTACCAACATTATGAACCAGAAAGTAATTTATACTTAACCTTCGTAACACTCCTGCAAAGCAGAAATTATTATTCCACATTGTAGATGAAAAACAGGCTTGGAAAAGGACATAAATTGCCCACATCACAAAATTAGTAAGTGCTGGAGCCAAAATGCAAACAGGATCTGCCTGGTCACAAAGTCAGTGATTTTTTCCCTCCATAACAGGCAGACACTGTAAACCTTCTCAGTTGTAAATGAAATGAGCTTAACTTCACACCTATCTAGTAAGCGGACATGACTGTCAGTGTGACCGTTATTATAGAAGAGCCTCCCTTGATAATTTTGAAAGCAAGACAGTGCAGCAACACACCAGGAATAGACTCATGTGTACAAAAAGCACAGGTACGTCCTGCCTGGGCTCAGCGCACATGACCCGGTGTACACATATTACATTTCTTTAGGTTTTCTTTGATAACGATCAACTCTGGTTCTGATGAATAAGAATTTCTTACAAAATCTAAACTTAGAGAAAGGGTCAGCTTCAGGCAAAACTGTGAGTCACTAGCTAGGAAAGTAGGTTAATACTGTGACTAAATGCCCTCCTATTAAACGAAATGCCACCATTCTTTACATGGATTAATTAGTTTAATTGTCACCATTCTATGATCATTTACCATTTAAATGATCATTTAACAGAAAAGCTGAATGTCTTACCCAAGGTCATCTTGCAGGAGATCAGAATTCTACCTCAGTTATAAGGACCTACATGCTACATGTTAATCACTAGACGGTCATGTGTGGATGCTCAATGTCTCCCAGCCCTTCTCTTGCTTGGTGGCATCACATGGTTCCTTCCTTTGCAAAACGATTCCCGTGGATACTCTTCCATAGCCCAGAACTAATCATCCTGCTCACTCTTTCCCCTCCATCACACGAAGGGTGGAGTCAACCCGTAGCCAACATGAAGGGACTCATGCCAAGGCTATGACATGTTCAACTTGTAAAATTTTCCAGAGTTAAGTGGCTAGGGTGAGGGGTTCCATCTCTCCTCTATAAAAACAATGCTGAATTTTACTTTATTGCACAATAATATAATTTTGATGTCTATTTCAGGCTTCATGAGTGGTGTCCTATCATGGCCTACATTCTCATATGCTTACAACATTAATGGTTTCTACACCCACCCATCCTTAGTCACCTCTGCCCGCAGGTGAAGTAGATTGGGTCTGAAAACTAAAATTTAAAAAGGAGTTCTTAAATTTTGAATGTTTCTTTATTTTTACCTGGAGGAAATGATGAATAGTAACCTGATTGTCAGAAAATGGTCTAGGTATAAAGGAGAATGATCCTAGTGATAATAGTTGGTATAAATTGGCACAGGCGAGGTCAGGCTCTGTGTTATAAGCTGTGCACCAGCCTTATCTCATTAATTCTTATGAGATTCCTAAAAAGTGGCTCTCTACTTTATTCTAGCTTTACAAGGGAGAAAACTGTTGTTGAGAGTGGCCAAGGAATTCGGCTCTGGGTTTGAACTTCACGCTGTTTATTTCTAGAACTTGACTTGCAAACGTTACACCACCTGATATCTCAAGCTCACCTTAAAAACCATCAAGCAAACTAAAGAAATAAAGCAACAACAACAAAGTGTAAGAAAAAGTCTTCTCATTCCCAGCTTAAGGCATATTACAATAATTCAAAAAAAAATACCATAGAATGAAAGGAACATAAACCAAATCAACTGCCCAGAAGTCGATGAATTTGCCAAAGTGTAGCAGGTAATTGTACTTTATGTGACATTAGTAAAATACATATTTGCTTTATTCAAAACACATTTTTAAATGTTTGATAAATGGAGAAATATCAAAGCTTGTGCTACCAACTTGCTTCAACTGAGTTATGAATAAGAGAGGAAACTAGAAATAGGAAAAATATTTTATAATAGCCTTAAATCTTCCATTGATACTAAAAATACTAAATAACGACAATTCAGAAAGAATATATACAAATAAAAAGTAGATACAATAATTGTCTTTCTTATACCCCCAACCAATTTATTTATTAGTATCTGGGAAAGAATAATCTGGTCAAAGTGTTTTAATTTCTGCAATTATAATTGTATTCATTGTAGATACAAGCCTTATTCTTTAAACAGATTCGCTTGGAAGAATATACAAAGCAAGCTGGTTATTTCTAGTTTATCATCCTGTATGTTCTACCAAGTTAGCTGAGGCCAGTGTCTTGGTAAAATGGAAGAAACCATAAAGTGAATTTCAGGCATATTTGGAGGTTTAAAACATGTTGTCTAGGGGCGCCTAGGTGGTGCAGTCGTTAAGTGTCTGCCTTCAGCTCGGGTGTGATCCCGGCGTCCTAGGATCAAGCCCCACATCTGGCTCCCCTGCTGGAAGCCTGCTTTTTCCTCTCCCACTCCCCCTGCTTGTGTTCCCTCTCTTGCTGGCTGTCTCTCTGTCAAATAAATAAATTTTTTAAAAAAATCTTAAAAATAAATAAATAAATAAATAAATAAAATGTGTTGTCGATGGCTTGGGCTGGGCTTGGGGAGAGTGTTGCAGGGTGTGTGTGGAGACGGGGTTGCAGAGAGACTCCCAAGGGACTCAGGGCCATAGATGTGCCTCAGCATCTGGAGAGCAAGGAAGTGTCAGCTCAGCGCTCTGTAAATCCAGTAAAGCATAAAAACAAACTTTCAGTTATTTTCCAACATGATGCTATGTTAATTGAAGTGGCAGAAATTTATAGGTAGGGACAGGAGGAAAAGAGTAGTTAAGAAATACGTACAAATGCTTAATACATTCACGACACCAGGCCAAAATCAAGGAGAAGACAAGCATTTTTAAAGATGATAGTCAGCTTGGAAGTGTGATACATTTATTGTGTGAGAACTAAGATTCGATGCTATGTGTCTCAGCACACACCTGCTATGTGTGCTGAGAGTCGGAGTGTGTGCTGCGCTGTTTTTGTGCATTCTTTCACAAGACATTCACCTCCTTACTCTGAGGTAAGTACCTTCATATTTGACAGATAAGGAAACTGACAGAGAGACTGAGCAACTTGTCTGAAAGCACAGAGCTGCTAAGGGGCACACTTAAGATTCAGTTCTAGGTCTGAGTGAAAGAGCTTTTTACTAACTGCATAAATAAATATGTATGTCTAACTCAAGAACAGGACATTTGTTTATCTTCTGAGTCAAAAATGCAAAAAGTAATTATGGGACTAATTTTGCAGTTGATTTTGGTACAAAGTTTACTTCATGATACTTTAATTCTGGTGTTTCAATATTGATTATGGCATGGATTCATATTATCCTCTTTAAAGTTACATGCTGATAAATGTCACCTTTATAATAATGATTTGATATGACTCAGGAAATGTTGTAGCCTTTTCAAATAGGTGATGTGGTAAGTCGCTGTATATACATTTAACCGATGGAGTCAACTAAGCCTCAGAGGGTCAGAGTAACACTGTGTCACGTGGCCAGTGAGTAGAGGGGCTGGGTTTTGAGCCCAGCAGTCTGAAGGCTCAGAGCTCATCTGTGTGTAAGTTTCCAGGGCCCTGTGGGAAAGTGCACACACATTGAATTAGACAACGCACTGTTCCAGCAGCAACTTGAGTCTTATCTTGCTTTGGGGTTGGATAAAAGACAAGCTTATAGTCTGAAAACTATAAAGACAATAATTCACAAGGGAAGTATTATTAAGTTTTCCAAAGCAAGCTTTTCCCATATAGATTAGTGTTGAACGGGAGCAAAATATGCCACACCCCAAAATAGCAGGTGCAGGAAGGACACTCAGACCCTCTTCTGTCCCCCCAAAACAGGAAATAAGTCTCCCTGGTGGAAGGTCCTCTCCCTGCAGCAGGAGGCAGAGAGACACCGTTGTCTCCAGAAGCAGAAAAGCATGTAAATGAACCTTGTTGCTTCTACACTAATTAGCCAGGCCAGCCCAAACCTTTGTCTCGAGTTTACTGTTTCTCTGTTGAAGAGGCATAAAAGCTGCCTGTTTCTGTCCCCTCTCTGAGACTCCAGTCTTTGGGTGCCCAGACACATGAAATTAAATTGTTTTTCTCCTGTTAATCTGTCTTACGACAATTTAATTATTAGACCAAAGAATCTGGAAGAGAAGAAGGAGAAATTTTCCTCCTCTGCAGAGCGCTTGCATATTCTAAGCCATGTCTCATCACAGACAGATTTTCTGTATAAGCAGAAACGGGCTTAACATAAGGAGGTGCACACAGTGTTTGAGCATTTTATGTTCACTGCACAGGCTAGCTGCCATTGGTTATTGTGGCAAAACTTCATAAAGCTGCTTTGGGTGTCTCTGAAATTCATTTATAACAGCGAGACTGGTTACCATCTGCTGTAAATGTTTTCTAGGAAATTCAGTTACTCACATCCCCTGCTTTCCATAGTTTATTCCATTCTGTAGCTGTTTATCTTCTGAAATAATTTCAATAGTCCAATCTGTTCAATTTGTCTGATTCTGGGAACGTGAGCTAGAGCACAAATCCATTGGTTTCATCCATCGGGTCCTGCGTAGCAGATCTGAACATGCCACTAAAGCAGTAAAGAAACTGACTCCAGATCTCCAGAACTTAAAAATTAAAAAACAATTACCTCCAGGGGAAAACACAAATCTTGGTAGCTTCCCGGGTAATGAGGCTGAGAGAGAAAGTAGGGTCCTGCATCTGACGGGCCAGCAGTGTGGTGCACTTAGGGACAAAGGGCAGGAACAGGCTACCGTGAGCCTTGTGGAGAGGCTGGGACTGTCTCCTCCCGAGAATTAGTGAGGGAGCATTTGAGGATCTACCTGTGGGCAGCCTAAGAGGAGACTCACAGTGTGCAAGCTCCTCAAGGACAGCCCAAGTTTCCAAGAGATCTTCCCCTGTATGGGTGCACCCCCTTTCTCATCCATTGTTGGAAGGTCCTAGCATCTGCCAAAGTCTGACTTCTTAATAACAAAACACTTAGGAGAAAACAGAAAGTCCCTCCGTGATCTACATGCTAATTTTCAAGATTTAATTAGGGACTTAAATATTTTAGTTTTTTTATTACAGAAGTGAGTTTTTCTTTCACAAAATACAGGCATTCTAACACAGAGCGAGTTATTTCTTTCCTTCACAAAGGCAGAGGCTGCCATGAGACAGACAGTAATGTCAAGAAACACAGGTTTCTATGAAAACACAATGCATGGCTTTTTCTGGCTCTTTATACAGACACGAACAGCATTTTGCTTTTTAGCATTGGTGATGCATCATCTATGGGTCCTCTGACCCTGTTTGTATAGGTTCCTCAGAAATTACTTGAATATAAGCAAACATGCACTTAGTACTTAAAATATACCACAGCATTGTATTACTGCTTTGAGAAATATGTGAATTCAATGAAATATTGTAGCAGTCATTCGTGTTCACAGGAAAATTGGTCAAAAGTTTTGAGAAGGCAGGAAAGGAAACAAAGGTCATCTGTTCTGCAAGTCACCTGTTCTAAATTATATTTCTTACAAATCGGCTGCCAGTGTGCCACAGCCTTAGCAGACCTCTACATGAGCCATAGGATTTTCTTCTCCTCCTCCTTCTTCATTTTTTAATCAGAGAGAGAGAGAGCACAAGCAAGGGGACCAGCAGGCAGAGGGAGAAGCAGGCTACCCACTGAGCAAGGAGCCAGATGCGGGACTCCATGCCGGGACCTTAGGATTCATGATCTGAGCCAAAGGCAGCCGTTTAACCGTCTGAGCCACCCAGGTGTCCCAGGTGTTCTGTTCTTTCAACTACATTAGAGGGATGTACGCTACTGCTTCCCCCACGCTGTTGAACGTGCACCTCTCCCCGCCTCTTCTTTCTCTTCTGGAAGACAGGACGCAGCCTCCATGGGTGGCAAGACACGTGTCGTTCAAGCTCTTGATGCAGCCAGAGTTCCACTCGCGTTCGTATAGCATCTGTTGCAATGAGGTTAAAATTACAACAAGAACTCTATTCCTTTTAGCGGAAAGACAACAGAGGTGAATTTTAATATTTCCTCGAAGAGTGCTGCTTCAGAGAAAGCACATTTTTGTAACCACTAATCCTGAGTTAAGGGACTTGGCTCCCAGGGTTGGTTTTGCAGTTAGGCAGGTGATTTTGTTATTTATTTTATTTAAGCCCTTACGCCCTTCTGTTGGTCTCCATTCTGCCCACGTCCTGGTAAAGGAGAAAGGACTCCTGCTACCTATAATGGTGCAGCATAATGGGAATGAGCAAGCACTCTGGTTTTTGGTTTTGTTTTGAGTATGTGAGGATAAAAACTCTTGGCATCCAAACTGGGTTTGGGCAATATCTACCAAGTGGCAAGTAGTCACACTCAGATTACAGATCAGAATAAGGAATAAGAACATTGCACCCTCCCCCTAAATTCTCTGTGATTATTTAAAAATTAGTGAGAAGGAAAAGGATACTGGCAAGTTCTTTACAATCCCAATGCACATCCTAACTTAATGGCCATGACAATGGTAATCGTGGCCTTTAGGGTGAAGGATTATTTTCCTTTCCTGGGACTGTGAATGTTAGAGGAAATTGGGATACAAATCCTATAGCTAGAGTTGGTTTCCAATGCTCATTTTGACTTTTTCTTTGATGATGTTCTTCTTAAATGAGTTATTATTCCTTGGAGAGCTAAGAAGCAAGCTCGAAAACTCAGGGAAGCTCTGGAGAGAGGCATTACTAATAAGGATGTTATTTAGGGAGAAGGGCTCATGACCACCCTCAGCATTTATGCATGTGATAGATCACGTCAAGTGTCTCCATCTTCTTCCGTTATTACCAAAGAGAAAGCAAGTTTAATGACATTGAAACAAGGGAAAAAAAGTCTTAATTGGATTAATTAGGCCTTCTGAGAATATACAACAGATATATCCGTTAAATTAAAGGGCAGCCCTGCCAACGTTTTTGTGAAATGGAAAATGTAGAAGAAAGAAGGTTTTTAAGGGAGGTTCATGTATCCTTCTGGCATTGCTTCCCATGACTTTCCTTCCTCCAACCCCTTCCCTTCCCTAGCCACAGGTCCTGATACCACAAACACAAGGCTGGTCATCGTGACTGTGAGAATTCTGACAGTTTTGTATTGGAGAGGAGTCTGCTGCTGAGTACAAGAAATCGCTTCTTGCTCATTTCTTACCTTTTCATACAGCAGCCTTCCCTGCTGTTCTAGAAGGATTGAGAAGTAGAAAGCTGCTTCTTTTGTGAGTATAGGTGGATTTAACTCAATTCATTAAATACGTATTGAATGTGCAAAACTGCAGAGGATAAAATTGATATACGAAGAGTCCTATCTTCAAGGACTTTAATCTACTCCCAAGAGGAAATCTAAGACACCACAATCAAACAATTATCTTCTCTCTCTAGCACAGATTATGATGGTCTTTGCTCCTAAACCCAACATAATAACTGTACATTCAGGAACTGATATAAAAATGCAAAATAAAATTTAAACCTTTATTTGATGTGAAACTTCACTGGGCAAATGTATCAGTAGCAGATATTGCAGAGAATTTAAATGCACCTACCTCCTTTGGAAGGCAGTAAGAACTCATTCTTGTTCATGCCAATCAGTGCATTTATATGGAAATTCTAGAGGGGGTCACAACTAAGTTAAGTAACTTAATAGTCAAGTAGTTTAAAAACACAAAACCAGGAGGACAATACAACAAATCTATACAAATCAAGGATTATTAAAAATAGTGTATGTGAGCATAGATTAATATGGACATTAATATTGACTGTTGGTTCTTTTCATAGGAAAAGAGGGATTAAAATAGTCCAAAAATGAATTATTTAACTTTTGAATAACTTGAACTGTGAATTTGGAAATTTTGGTGTTACTCTATGAACTTACAAGCACACCCATATATACATATATGTAGAAAGATTAGATGCATAATCCATTCCTGTAATAGCCAAAAATATTTTTTGAAAATAGACTATGAAACAAAGTAGTATGGAGAGAACCAGAAGCTCTTTACTAAAACCCAATCGGAAACACAGAGAGTCAGTAATGAGAGCATATGGCCACCAAAGTAAAATTATTTCGGTTTATCAATCTTCATATCCCAAACCTCGTCTTGGGGGTGACATGCCATCACTCTGGATCATGCTGTTGGTCACACAGGCCAACCCTGCTATGCCATGGGAGGGAGCTGCACAGGTGTGAACACCAAGAAGTAATGACCATCGGGAGCCCTGTCAGCGGCCAGCCACTGCTGCCTGCTCCCTAGCCCCCCACTCTTCACACCCCACTAATGACATCACAAGTCCCTGAAAACCTCATCCCTTTGCAGGGTCTGCTGGAAGCCCAGAATCTTGTCATTTACATCAGTGCAGCTGCTTAGGTGGCTCTTCGGGTATAGCTTCTTGAGCAGAGTTTCCTTTGACCTGAAGGCATAGGAGACTGAAGACACACGTCCTCCCACGTCTGTCATAAAATGGTGAGACAGGCATAGGATAATCCCCATAGGCGCTCCTGCTCCACCAGGGAGCGTGAGAGGCTTGCAGAAGGCATGAGTCCGTGAGAGTTCGTGGAGCTTCCTTGACCAGGATTAGATGCCGAGCCTGCCCAGAGACGACTCTCCACGGCTCTCCCTTCCACTCTCCGGGCTCTTTCTCTATTCTTTGAGCCATCCCGCTTTCTCCATGAAGGTTAGCACGTGCTTGAGTCCGAGGGGTCTACTAAGCCTACTGCCTGCTGCAAGAAATCTGGGGAACCATTTTGAAATGTCTCCATCTCTTTTAGGCCAAACTGTCAGGTTGTACATGTGTAATTGTCTTTAAAACTTTCCGAGTTTACTGTGATTCTTATCGGGCTTTGCTCTATGAAACAAGTGCTGACCCATTAATCTCTTCAGAATACTCTCTTCTTGACATCGGCTTCTGTTGAGAAGGCTGTGGGATGATATCCAGGCTCTATTGTTTGCGTGAGTGGCTCTGCGTATCACTCACTTTGTAGTTTAGCGAACCTTTTGTCTAACTCAGTAGCAGCCTCCCAATGAACCGCCTTTGATCTATTTGGCATCTAATCAAAGAATTTTACAGTTACATCTTTGGCTTCATCTTTTGGCCATAATTTCCTGGCAGTGACTTGGATTTGACCTGTGTTCAAAAGCCACTTCCTAACCTTAGCATCATGTGCCTTCTGTGGAAGCTGAGGAATTCAAAGCTATTGATTCCGTTATTTTATTTGTGTATGCAGGGTAGACAACTGCAAACAGGCATGAAAGATAAACCTTCTGAGGCTACAGAATATCTTAAACGGAGCTTTTCAACAAGGAGTTCATGAGGGTCAGCGTTGTGTTGTGCCCAAAAGAGAGACAAAGTCCAGACTCTCATAGTGGCTACATGAGATTGGATGCAGACAGTTAATAAATGAATACTTTTAAAAATTGTTTTAGTGAGTACAGAGAAGATGGTGAATCAGAGCAATGCACTAGTGATGGGTGGTATTCTCTGTTTCAGCGCAGACGGTCCGGGAATGGCCCCATGACTTAGAGGAAGTCGGAAAGGCCTGTCTCTGAGGAGATACCATTTGAGCCAAATGACAAAGACCAGGCAGCCATGTCACGGTCATAATAGGATTCCAGATAAACAGCAATGTGTGCAAAGACACTGGGGTGGGAGGGAAGAAAAAGCCTCGGATATAATTTTCCTGTTTAATTGTAATTTAGATATGGGATTAAAATACAGAAAAAAGAAACCTAAGTCTTTTACCTAAGAGGAAAAATTCAACTGATAATTTCATAAAATTTATCATTTTAATTTAATAGGAATTTTTATTTCCTAAGGATTCTGTGCTGTGAAATTATTGGCTTACAGTTTATCTTCATGTATTTTCCCTCTGTGTCACTGAATCTCTAAGATTATTAATTTGTTTATAGTATTGCTATAACTGTTATCATAACCAAATAAGTTATATCATATACTTTCTTAGCTCTGCCATTTTCTACAAATTATATCTTGTGTAAACATGTATTTTCTGTTTAGATTTGACAAGGCAAAGACTTTGAAAAATAGACGGTAGGATCATCACAATGATGAGTTCTGGAATGTCTATTTTAACTTCTCTTTTGTGATAACGTGCACATGTATGTGTGTGTGCATTGGAAGTATTTTCCCCAAAGAAAGCACTTTCACTGCTCAGACCCTAAATATACCTTTTCTGATCTTGGTTTTATATAAAAGATATGTTTTCTAGTTATAGATTTTATTACCCTCCTGCCTCCATTAGACACACAATATAATGTTCATCAAACATAGACTCAAACCACAAAAAGTATTGTTTGCTATTTGAAAGAGCACCCAGAGAACTGGATAGCTGCTTTGGGAAGATTTTCACAGAAGTCTAAAAGGAAATAATAGAACAAATGCACCACTTTCTCATTACTTCCTTCTAAATATTTGCTTCTGTTTGGTCAGCACTGACTTTCTCTAATTTCTGCACGAACACATGCAAACACATACCCATGAATATTTTTAAAAATCACATTAATGTGTGGGTAATTAAGCATAAGCAGATGGGTTATTCATGGCTTTTATTTTAAATTGCATTTTGATTCATTCATGTAACTAATAAATTTCTATATTAAAGTATGGACCAAAAAAAAAAAGCCATTAGCTGCACTTACTGAGCCCATAAAAATTAACATGTAAATATAGGAAACATAATTGCCAAATTACTTATGGACCTCTCATTAGCATAAATATATTTAGGGCTGTGTATTTCCAGGTAAATCTGACAGCAGATGAACTGAATAAATCCAATTAGGAGTTACAAAATCATGTACCTGCGCTGCCCCCAGATCCTTCAGTAATATCCTGGGACAAGTGCAGGCAGCAGCATGTAGGGAAGATTTGAGCTTGCTGGGCACAGAGGCTGGTGGGCACTGGAATTTAGGACAAGCAAAGGCTTACACATACTTGTATATGACCACCATTGAGGTTTGTGTAGTTACCATGTCCTGGAATAAAGACTCAAACAGTCAGGAGATCAAGAAAAAAGCCAACAGAAGGTATCAGGTTTTAAAATATATATATTTTAAGCCCCTGGGAGTAGGATGCCATTGATGCCCACTACAAAAGTAGAATCAGAAGTTCAGGGAAGGAAAAAGAAGGAAATCATGTAAAGTCTTTCCTTCCAATAAAGACGGCCCTCAATCAAAAAAGAAAAAAAAAAGAAATTCAGTGTAAGAGAGGACATTTTGACTAGCGGTTTCCTTTTTGACTCTTTCGACAAGGGTTATAGCTGCAGTCAGAGCACAGGGACCTGGAAGTGTGGCCAGCGAGTGAGAGCTGGCTGGGAGGCTGGAGCGCAGAGGGGGACGTGCCATCGTGACAGGAGAGGATTCCTGGAGAGAAGAGATGGATAGGTGCATGAGCCCTCGGTGGTAGCAGACAGCATTAGCATCGTGTTTGATTTTTCTAGCGCCAGAGGAGAAACCCACAACTTTTCTATTTTCAGTTGACCAAGGACAAGATCTTTGAAATGCATTTTGGTTTTCCTTTATTCTATGTCTTGAAAACTGTGGGTGGCATGCTGCTCTCCAGTGTGTTATCTCCAACACGTGTGCAAAGACTTTCATAATAGCAAAGAAGGACTAATTTTGGCTCTCATCTTTAGAAGTATGCAAAGTCAGAACATGTGTGAATCAGAGGTCAAATAGAGCCAAATACTTTTAAAAAATTAATTACCGGGGCGCCTGGGTGGCACAGCGGTTAAGCGTCTGCCTTCGGCTCAGGGCGTGATCCCGGTGTTGTGGGATCGAGCCCCACATCAGGCTCCTCCGCTATGAGCCTGCTTCTTCTTCTCCCACTCCCCCTCTTGTGTTCCCTCTCTCACTGGCTGTCTCTATCTCTGTCAAATAAATAAATAAAATCTTTAAAAAAATAAAAATTAAAATTAAAAAATAAAAAAATAATTACCTTTCACCCTAGCTATCAAATTTTAGGGTGAAAAAAAATCAGTGACTGGTGTAATACTAAAGCTATCAATTTATATATTTTTATACTTTTACCCATAATTAGGGTGACAACATATGTTCTTGTCGAAACTGGGGCTCTTTAAAAGTGGGAGGGGGAGGAACAGGTGCTTAGCCAGTCCAGTCATCAAGAGAGCACAGGTACAAGCAACAGATTGCCCATGGAGACACCAGGGGGCCCGACTCAGCGCCTCCTCCGTGTAATGGCTTCTTTGGTCCTCGTGCCTGTGGTGCGTTGAGAACCATCCTAAGTGGCATCTCCACCTGAAATCTGTAGCTCCGTAGCTTCTCTCATTATTATCTGCATTTTTCCCCTCAGGTAAGCATGTGATAGAATCATAATAACTGTTCACCATTGGCATCGTCAGCACTGTCAACTTCCTCTGTTTGATGAGAAAACAGGTGCATTTTCTATCACACGAAGCTTGTATGCTTTCATTTGCTGGAAAAAAATACACTGGAAACAGAAGTATGAGAAATACTTGACTACATATTTTCTTTACTTACAAAGGGCTAGAAGCAGAACACTCCTGGAATTTCTGTAAGAAGATAAAAGCAAATATTTATATTTCCGCATATCTGAAACTCCGTCACCATCCTCCTAGAGGGAAATCTCAAGAATGTCCTTTCTTGCTGTTAAAAGTTAATAATGTGAAAATTTTCATCTCAGCTTCTCTGGAGACAGAGTAAGAAATGACTCATTCAAAAATTTACATTGATCTCTCATCCAACTATATTCCAACTGATAAAATTGATTTCCTTTTCCTCTGTAAATGTACTATTCAGTCAAAAGAGATTTCTTGACATGTTAATAGTGAATTCCTGCTGTCTGCTTGAATAGTATTGTTGAAATATCAGTTTGTTAATCATAACTAGGCTTATTTGTGTATTTCCTTTTGACAAATACTCCGCTCTGTTTGCTGCAATTTTAAAGAGAAAAAAATGAGACTTCTCATCATCTCTATGGTGAGAGGAGAGAAATTAGACTCAGAAAGGGTGGCTGTAGCCCAGAGCTCACTCTGTTAAAACCATAAGTGCATGCTGCAGATCAAAGCGGTAAAATAACTGGAAAAAAGAGGCCAATAAAATGCATACATTTACTGGGTAGCTGTCAACGACTATACATAGAACAACTCTCTGAAATATGAATTCGGGTTGGAGTCATTAATTCCAAAAATATGCATCTCATCTGAATTAGCAGTTCATGTTGGTTAGAAGGATTCTATTCAGGGGTATGATTACAGTGACACTCCCCATGAAATCTGCTGAGGAAGTGGGTAAGACCAAATGGGGACAAAAATGAGAAAGACTTGGGAGAAGAGACCCAGGGACATGGGTGGGGAGTTACACATGGTTCCCTTGGGGAAAAAGAAGAAAACGAAATCTTCGTTTTCACCCAGCTGGAAGTGGGAAGGAACATCTCAAGGAGAGAGAGCCCTAACACAGCTGCTGTTCCTTGTGCATGAAATGGAAAGGAAATGCAGAGAGCCTGGTAACTTGCCAGGGATGAGGAGACAGAATCTCCGTATTCCAGAGAGTATGTCAAATCCCCTTTGGTTCAGAAGAAGTTATTTAGAGGGACAACAAATCTGGATGTTCCTTATCTGGAGACTAGTTCAGTGCGTCCCTCAGCGTGAGGGCTGTCCTTGCTTCCACCAGGCTCAGTCCATCCGACCACCATGTCCTCTCCTCACGGACCTAAGGGTCTTCACACCCTCCTCCGCAATGGTTCTCTACCAACGAAATCCGTGTTTCCCGTGGCAGGTCAGAATTATTTTCTTAAAATACATATCTGACCATGTCACTTTCCCACATACACTCATTTCATGGAATCTGATTACCAATGAGTTTTGAACTCACTGGAATGAACTACTCACATCTACGGACCTGTCGTGCCAAACCTCCGTGATCGCCCTAACGCTCAGTGCCTTTCCTACCTCTGATTTGCTAATGTTGGCCACACTCCAGGAACCTACACGTGTGTCATTTTACGTATTCATTCACCTGCTAACATTTCTTAGGTACATTCAGTGTGTGCAGAAGGAGGCTTGGATGGGGCACAGAACAAGAAGAAGGCAGTCAGAATCTCTGTCCTCAAGGAATGAAGTAATCAACCAGGTGCTTTATTCCGGCCGACTGTATTGAATGCTTTTTTCTAGCTTCTCACGACATCCTACGCCTACTTCCATCATAACTCTCATCAGAATAGAGAGAGATATCTCATTTGCTTTTCTGTCATCCCAGTGTATCATGAGCTCCTTGAGGGTAGTATGAAAATTATTTGCATCTTCATTCCCAGTGTTGTGACTTGATTTTATAAAGTTTGTTGAATTGAAAAGTACCTATATGGTGTTTTCAAGATACATAAGAGTTGTCCTCTGCATAAAACATGGGGATTATAAAACAACAGGTTGTGATTGGGATTTCACACTGAAAAAAAAAAAAAAACAGAATTGATGTAAACTTTGAGAAACCTTGGAGAATAAAAGCCTAAGTTATACCTGAGAAGAGAAAACTGGAAGGGTGTGTCACACACATGCACACACACACAGAGAAATACCGTGAAACATGGATAACATCAAAATAATGGAGGTGAATACATGGGATGTGAACTAAGAATCTAGCTACTACCTGGCCCGTCAAAGTGTGGGGAGGAAATGTTACAGGCTGGTTGAATGCTGATGAGAAATGGCAGTATATCATCAGTCAGTGAGGGGAAAATCATGATAATTTTGCACAGGAAGTTAAGGATAAATTGCTTCAGTGAGAACATGGAGACTTCAGTTTGGCTGATGAGTATAAGGGAGGACGATACTAAAAAGACAGAGGACTTGTCATTCATATGTGTAAGTAATTCTGCACCAAAACTAGTCGAGGGGATCTGTGCTCAAGAAACGGAAGGGCTGGTGACAACGTCCACTTCAGTTCTGAAGGCAGTGAGTTATCAAGAGCCAAGCATACAAAACAGCACACACAAGGACTGGGTTTCATGCAGGCACAGGGTTTACCTTGTCTATGGGTCAGAGCTATTCAGGTTGCACAGCAAAGGGAACGTAGCATCAGGATGGGGGACTGGAGGAAAGAGCCTGAAGCCAGGGAGAGATCTGGAAGACAGAAGAATGCACACAGGAGACAGTCTGTCCAAGGTCGAAGAAAGATGCAGGGAAGTGGCCACAGAGTCAGTGGCTTGGGGAACTGAGGCAGGTGGCGGCTTCTCAGAGGATCAAGAGGGAGCATCTGCCTGCAGGGAAGATGGAAATGACATCATCTACTCACCCATTGCCAATGTTTGGCTTCTGAATGTTACAACCATGACTGGGGACAAAGAAAAAGAAGGAGCCTGTATGGGTGAGGACAAAATTGTTAAGTTGAAGGCAAATTATACCTGAACAGATAGGAAGGGGATTGAAAGAATAACCCACAATGGGGTTGGAAGAACCCACCGCTACAGCAACAGCAGGGCAGGCGGAGAGCCCGCCGTCAGAACTTGTGAAAGAGTAAAACAGGAGTGGAGAAGAGCTACTACTCGGAAACAATAGCACAATTGTTTCAGAGTCATCGTCGCCAACAGTAACAACTCACTTAAGGTCTGAAAAACCACACGCCTTGCACTTCTGTTGGGGATATTGGTTAGTTTTTAGTTGATGGATAGCTGTCAAACGTAGAAAATGTCTGTTTTCCATCCTCCTGTTGTCATCAATTTGGAAATCTATGAGGAAGAAGCCAGGAAAGTGGTCGAAACTCAGCATGTAACCTACTGCAGCGGGAGGATGCAGACGAGAATGTGAACACAACAGTCAGCAACACGTCGATGTGCAGATAAACGATGCGGAACAGAAATAGCGGGATGGAAAAGGAGCCAGGAGCCCGAGGGACGGCAAGCCGTGTGCGTAATCCCGTTTTCCAGGAAAGGTGGGAAAGAATAAAGCTACCTCCCAAGGAGAAGAAATCATTTTTCTCAAGCGATTAAACTTACGAAAAATCAATTACTGTTTTAAACATTTTATATTTATCTACTATTCCTGAAATGTCTCCAGGAGAAACTATGTGTGTTATGTGTAGACATTAAAAAAAAAAAAAAGGTATCTTTTTTTTTGTACACAATTTGGAATCATTCTCTGAAAAGCAACTTCTGTCTGACAATCGGTTTTTAGGTTTTTGTTCAGGGGAAGCTACGTTACCACATTCAAACCCAAAGGTCAGACATCTGTGAAACATTGTGTTAAAAGCCAAGAAGCTGAGGCAGAAAAATTCTTTCTGCTTCACCTCAGTATAAATTGTAGTGATCTGGGATTGGCAATGGCCATCCAATCTGAAGGGAACGATATTGCATTGAACGTCTAAAATGTCACACTGGGTGTTGTGTATGGCTTTAATTTTCAACTGCCTGGCCCTGTACTTGGCATTTGTATCTTCCAAATGTGCTTTTTGACCTTCAGATGATAGGATTTTATACCTGGAATGAACAAGTGAAAGCTTTGTTACATTGACTGTGGCCAGAGATTGCTTGCTTGCTAATTCATGTTTTAATATATTTACTTTGTGAATAAACAATAAGAAATACATTTTTAACCAACATAATTTTAGATGGTAACTTACAAAGAAAAATATCTTTAGCATTCTATGCAATGGAAGATACTTGACAATGGAAACAGCAGAATCAGGAGTTAGCAGACATAATTCTAGTAATTTCCATATACTTTGTGTCTACTCTGTTGCATGTTATCTTGACAGTTGCTAAACTTCAAGATAAAGTTGTTTAAATGTTCTCAACTCTGTTGTTCTCTGCAAAAGTAGGTTATTATGAAGATAAAATGAAACCACTGATAGAGAAGTTCACTTTGAAAAAAGCAAAATTTAAAAAAGGAGAATGTTTTCTTTCTTGGCCTTCACATCAGACTGCTTTCCAATATACAGCCACCTAAAAGGAATGTTATGGGGAAAATATATTTATTTGGAGCTCCCATTAGTGTACATAAAAGTTACCCAAAGGAAAAAACTTGCTCACGCAGGAGTGAGGGGGATGGAAGAGAACGTACAGGTGACTGAATAAAAAGAAGTACCTCAGAGAAACTGCGGCTTCGGTTCCAGACCTGCTCAATAAAGGGAATATCGCAATAAGGTGAGTCACGTGAATTTTTGGTTTCCCAGTACCTATAAAAGTTATGTTTACTCTACTGCAGTTTATTGATGTACGATAGCATCATGTCTAAGGAAATGTACATACCTTAATTTAAAACTATGGGATTGCTAAAACATGCTAACCTTCATCTGAGCTTTCATAGAGCGGTAATCTTTTTGCTGGTGGAGGTCCTGTCTCGGTAGTGTTGGCTGCTGACCGCCCAGGGTGGTGACTGCTGCAGGCTGGGGTGGCTGTGGCAAGTTCTTAGAATAAGACCACAGTGAAGTTTGCTGCATCGATGGACTCTTCTTTCATGAACAGTTTCTCTGTAGCATGTTATGCTGTTTGATAGCATTTTACTCACAGTAGAACTTCTCTCAAAATTGGAGTCTATTCTCTCAAACACTGTCGCTGCTTTATCAACTAAGTTTATGTGATCTTCTCAATCCTTTGTTGTTGTTTCAACACTCTTCACAGCATCTTCACCAGGAATAGAGGCATCTCAGGAAACCACTTCTTTGTTCACGCATGGGGAGCAACTTGTCCATTCAAGTTCTATCATGAGATTGCAGTGATTCAGTCCCGTCTTCAGGCCCCACTTCTGACTCTAGTTCACGTGCTGTTCCCACCACATCTGCAGTGATTTCCTCCCCTGAAGTCTTGGACCCCTCACAGTCCTCCATGAGGGTTGGAATCACCTTCTTCCAATCTCTTTGAACTCTTCCCATGAATCACAAGTGTTCTTAATGGTATCTGGAATAGTGACTCCTTTCCAGAAGGTTTCCATTTACTTTGCGCAGATTCCTCATAGGAATCACCATCTATGGCAGCTGTAGCCTTATGAAATGTATTTCTTAAATAATAGGACTGGAAAGTTGAAGGACTCCTTGATTCATGGGCTACAGAATGGAAGCTATGTCAGGAAGCATGAAAACACTGATCTCATTGTACATCTTCACTGGAGCTCTTGGGTGACCAGGTACATCATCAGTGAGCTGTCATATTTTGAAGGGAATCATTTCTGATCAGTAGGTCTCAAAGTTGGGCTCAAAATACTCAGTAAACTACCTGTGAACAGCTGTGCTGTCATCCAGGCTTGGTTGCTCCATCTCTAGAGCACAGACAGAGGAGGTTTAACGACCCTCAGGGGCCCTAGGATTTTTGGAACGATAGGAGCATCGTCTTCAACCTAAAGTCACCAGCTGCATTGGCCCCAATGAGAGGGTCAGCCTGTCCCTTGAGGCTTTGAAGCCAGGCACCGACTTTGCCTCTCTAGCTAGGACAGTCCCAGACGGCATCTTCTTCCAGCAGAAGGCTGTTTCATCTATATGGAAAATGTGTTGTTCAGTGAAGCCGCCTTCCTGAACGATCTCAGCAGGATCTTCCAGAGAGCTTGCTGCAGCGTCTCCATCAGCACCGGCTGCCTCATCTGGCACGTTTATGTATGGAGATGGCTTCTTCCCTTCTACATCATGAACCGACCTCTGCTGGCTTCAGGCTTTCCTTCTGCAGCGTCCTCACCTCTCAGTCCTCACAGAATTGAGGAGAGTCAGGGCCTTGTTCTGGGTTAGGCTTTGACTTTAGGGAATGCTGAGGCTGGTTTGATCTTCTATCCCAACCACTAACACTCTCCCCTCATCAGCGATAAGCCTGTTTTGCTTCCTTATCACCCGTGTGTTCACTGGAGTAGCACTTGTAATTCCCTTCAAGAACTTTTCCTTCGCATTCACACCTTGGCTAGTGTTTGCTGCAAGAGGCCCAGCCCTCAGTCTATCGAAGCTTTGGAAGGATGCCTTCCTCACTCAGCTGAATCATTTCTAGCTTGTGATTAAAGTGAGAGATGTGTGATTCTTCCTTTCATTTAAACACTGAGAGGCCATTATTGTAGTGTTATTAATTGGCCTAATTCAATATTGTTGTGTCTCAGGGAATAGTGAGGCCCCAGGAGAAGGAGGGAGACAGAGGGACAGCTGATCAGTGGAAAAATCAGAACACACACACTTATTAATCAATTTTGCCATCATGTATGGGTGCTTTTCATGGCACCTCCAAACAATTACAATAGCAACATCAGAGATCACTGATCACAGGTCAGCAGAACAAATGTAATAATAAGGAAAAAAGTTTGGAAGTTGCAAAAATTCCCAAAATGTGGTCAGAAACGCAGAGTCAATGCTGGAGAAAAAATGGTCCTGATAGACTTGCTGGATTTAGGGTTGCCACAAACCTTCAATTTGTGAAAAGTGCACTGTCTGTGAAGAACAATAAAGTGAAGCAAGTAAAACGAGGTATGCCTGTATACATCAAGTTAGAGAGTGGGCTTTGGAGATTTGAGAATCAAGCTCACCAATTGTTAGCTTTGTTAACCTGGAAAAATTCACTTCTTGGAGCCTCAATTTTCTCATCTGTAAAGTGGGTTTGATAATGCTTACTACTTCCGAGAACTATTCTAAGAAACACTTTAGCTAATACTTGACGGCACAAAATACAATGCGAAATCAGTCGCTTGTGTTCGTTTCCAACAAAAGTCATGCTGTGTGATTTGTGATCTGCATGATGATTTGCTAATGGTCGTTGGGGGCAGGGGTGTCCCAGGAACCTGGGAGAGTTTCTGATGTGGCTCAAATGGAAAGTACTCTTCACCAATACAGAGGAATTCCATTTTTAACAACCAATTCTGCTGTCCTGGTGCAAATCAGATGAATATCAGAGATGGACAAGCATTCCTTTTTTCTTTTCTTTTTTTTTTTTTTAAAGATTTTATTTATTTATTCGACAGAGATAGAGACAGCCAGCGAGAGAGGGAACACAAGCAGGGGGAGTGGGAGAGGAAGAAGCAGGCTCATAGCGGAGGAGCCTGATGTGGGGCTCGATCCCATAATGCTGGGATCACGCCCTGAGCCAAAGGCAGACACTTAACCGCTGTGCCACCCAGGCGCCCCTTTCTTTTCTTTTTAAGAAGCCTAGTTAGGTGATTAAAATTTCAGTACCTGTATGGATTTAATGTTCTAGGTCAGATGATGTACAAAGATGGGCACCGAGGAGCTGCCAGCTGCAGGGCGTTCCTACCCACACCTGCGCTCCGCCTTCAGCCCTCCCCCGCTCTCAGGCTCCTCCCCGACTGAAGCAGGGTGAGAGAGGGAGGTGGGCTGGGAACAGCCTGTGCTCCGCGTGCGCTCTGTCTCCCTGCCCTATCTGTGAGACAGGCATTGGGGCCTCCAGCTCCTCTCTTCAAACTTCTCTCAAACATAGCTCTCTTGCTGGGGGGCACGGTACCCCCAGGTCGCCTGCTTGCACAGATTCACTTTGGATCTGATTTAATTCGCACACGTGTCTTCTGTGCCTGCAGAAAGGGTGCTGCTGTCCCCTGCAAGTACAGAGCTCACTGCCACCACTCCTCCTAGAGGCTCTGGGCCAGCCTCGCACCTGTCGCGCACCAGCCTGTGGGTGCTGGGCCTTCAGATGACCTGTCAGCCTCTCCAGATGGTTCTCGGAAGCCCTCGCAGAACGCCCACCCAAACCTGAACCCCCAGGGAAAGTCTAGTTACTATGTTATATTTTTGAACAAGAAAAGGGAATGCTGTTTTCTCCAACTTTTTCCTGGGGCTGGGGGAAACCTCCCCCTTCTGAATTCCCGCTCTTCAGATTTCCACTTACACCTCACTCCATCAGATGTCTGTTACCTCATCCCTACTCTAAAAGTCAAATCCCAATGGTTTGGCTTTTACCCCAACCCGCCTTTGTGGTGAGTGTGGGCGTGGGAAGCCAGCGTCCCAGGAAGCCTCTCTTTGGCTTGGTTTTGCTACATCAAGAATGTAACCACGGGGCGCCTGGGTGGCACAGTGGTTAAGTGTCTGCCTTCGGCTCAGGGTGTGATCCTGGCGTTATGGGATCGAGCCCCACATCAGGTTCCTCCGCTAGCAGCCTGCTTCTTCCTCTCCCCCTCCCCATGCTTGTGTTCCCTCTCTCACTGGCTGTCTCTCTCTGTCAAATAAATAAATAAAGTCTT
>NC_048223.1:46136701-46151905 GCF_002007445.2 Ailuropoda melanoleuca
TCCTCATGTGACCTTGACGCCTGAAAACAGCCAAAAGCAACAGTGTGTTCACTAGTAGATATCGCCTTTGAGCTTTTTTCCAGGAAGTTTATTCTTCTTTTTCCCCCCTTAGTTTTATCATCAATTCATATTCTAGAGCCTACTTATTCTATGCTTTATTCAGAATGGTACAAGTTTCGAGAGAATCTCAATGTACAGTAATAAAGACCTGTGAAATTGCTAAATAATAAGCAACAAGTAATAAAATAAAGATAAACAATATTGATGAATAAATTATGATGGGTTACAAAATGGTCTGCTCAGTATGCAAAGACCTGAAATTTGATCGATAATTAAAAATAAACTTCTATTTTAAAAAATTTGGGAAACAGTTAAACTCAGCCATAAAATATAAAGGAAAAAAGAAAAGAAAGATTCAGAAAACAAATAAGCCCCGTGAATAAAAATGTTGAAAATTTCTAGGTAATCTTTGTTTTTACCCTTTGTTTCCAGTATTTATCTGTTCACAAAGCAATTAATGATCACTAAAGACAAAAACAAACCCATCAGATACAAATAACTTAAATATACATAAAGGTTGGTCATAACCACCCAAGCCGGGGAGAATCGCTGTACTCCCTGCACATACATCTTTTCAGACTCATTTAAAGAGAAGACAGCTAAAATTCCTATCTATGTGAAATGAGTTTATTAACCCATCTGCCCCACTTACACAAATGGATGGAAGGGGGAAATGGCGGACCCAAAGTTCAAAGTACTTGATAGTCCCTCTAACTTCTGAAAGAAATAAAACAAGTATAGACGTGTATATAAGTCTTGCTTTTAGTTGAGGCATCAGTGAGACTTTGAATGAGCAAATACAAGTCCTGGGCTTAGCAGAGTGGAGAATATACATTCTCTGAAGAGTAAAATACGAGGACTGAGTTTTGGGGATCAAGGAATCAATAAAGTCAGAAAAAAAGTAAATAGGGGCACCTATCTGTCTCAGTCAGTGGAGTATGCAACTCTTGATCTCAGGGTTGTGAGTTCGAACCCCACGGTGTGTGTGGAGATTACTTAAAACAAAATCTTTTAAAAAAGAAAAAGTAAAAAATAAATATGTTGGTAGATATTAAGGGGTGAATGCATGTATAGCCATATGATAAGTATATACTCCCTTTTGCTATAATCGGTTACTAAAATCTGCTGCTACACACAAATTCGCCTGGCTTCTTCAGGGGAACCAGAGCTAGGGAGGAGAGGAAATGGGTAAAAGGATTTATGATTGTAAACCGTTTGGTTTGGTTTTGATTATGGGAGAAATCAACAAAATAAACAGGTTGAACTCCTGAACACAAGCAACCGTAAGCCTGAAGCCCACAGAGATTCACAATCCTTTGCTTTTAGCCTAATAAAGAATCATCCCCATTTTAGAGGTAAGAGCCAAATGACTGAGATATGGGAACTCAGCTGAGTCATCCTTGAGATCTAGAATACCTGCGGTTATGTGTTGATCTTTAGTTTGTTTTTTTTTTAATATTTTATTTATTTATTTGACAGAGAGACAGGCAGCGAGAGAGGGAACACAAGCAGGGGGAGTGGGAGAGGAAGAAGCAGGCTCCCAGCAGAGGAGCCCGATGTGGGGCTTGATTCCCAGAACGTTGGAATCACGCCCTGAGCCGAAGGCAGACGCCTAACGACTGACTGCGCCACCCAGGCGCCCCTGATCTTAGGTTTTTATTTCGTTTTCATTGTATTGCTTCCTTGGTGTTATCTTTTCCACTTTGTGGTTTATTCAGATGTGTTAACCCTACTTGGGAGCGTTGGGGAATATTTATGTGCTGAATGAACACTTACAAATTTGTGTTAATCACATCATTTTCGAAGTGGTAAATTCTCACCATATCTAAGGGGCATGGTCAACTATTAATTAGTAAGGAATTTCCCAAATGCAGAGAATCTTTCCTCTTCCCACATTCAGTATTATTTCTAGTGGATGAAGCTTGTAGCTACAGCATCTCTAGAGGCAAGTCCCCAACGTGTGGGGAAATAAAAATGTAAGATAACTTTAAACATGCACCTCATCGATCTTCACTGTATGTCTGCGAGGGAGGTAAGCACTGGCATAAATTGCATGTCGGGTGGAAGCTTGAACGCAAGGCAGAGGTGAGGTTAGAATTCACTGTCTCTGTTGTTTAGGAAACAGCACAGTGGAGGTAGGAGAGAAGAGGTAGGAGAGTGATGTCCTGCATTGGTGCTCACGGTTTTCAGAGGGCCAGAGTCTGCTCATTATCCGTATTCCTTGTGCTAATAGCTTCATTCTGTACAGGTGACCAATGATTACACGCTAAGTGAAGGGCCAATCACTGGTTTTCCATGAGCTTTGCATTGATATGATGGGAATAGTCTTTATCATAAAAATACAATTGCTTTTGCACAAAAGTGAAAATCAGAGACACTAAAAACTTTATTTGGTGTTGCTTACCTAAAGGACAATCTTTTCCACAGACAATTTCTACTCTCTGCGACAATTTCTGTAACAACGCGGCTAGTTTTAGGGCTAGTTTCAGAATGTGGTTCCTATGCCCTCACGAGGTCCCACTCCGAGATTTTAAAGAGGAAACACGATCAGAATGGACGATAAATTAAGACTAATAACATTATTAGTTGGTAGAGTCTAAAGTTCTTTCAAGGTCATAGAAACAGTTTCCTGCCTCTTACACTTGAAGACATTTCAGTCTGTACAGATCCAGCTCATTCAACAGCAGCAGCAGGGAGCGCTCAGGTGGCCCAGTTGGTTCAGTGTCGGACTCTTGGTTTAGACTCAGGTCATGATCTCAGGGTCCTGGGATGGAGTCCTGCATCCAGCTCCCTGCTTGGTGGGGAATCTGCATCTCCCTCTCCCTCTGCTATCCCCCCCGCCTCCGTTCGTGCTTCTGTTTCTCTCTCTCTCTCTCAAAAAAAAATTTTTTTTAAATAAAATAAAATAATCAAATTTCAATAAAAGTTAAAATTCCATTAGTGACATTAGCCACATTTCACATACTGAAAACCTACACGTGGCTTCTGGGAGTTTTCTAGACAGCAGAAATAAACATTTCCACCACTGCAGAAATTTGGACTGGAAAGTACTGTTCTAGGTGTTGGAGTTTACACATTGAATCTGTGCTGGGACTGTGCCCTGAGGGCCCCTGAAGAGACGTGGACAAACCTGCCAAGGTACCACGTCTTCCTTACAAACGTATGTGTGTATGTTTAGATCCTTTAGAAACAAGTTTGATATTGGAAGGCTGAACTGGGACTACTTCACTCAGACTGTACAGGTATTTGTTGGCTGCCGACGGCTGCCCGGCAGCATGCAGCGTCCTAAGACGATGTTGCTCAAGACGCCCAGAATCCAGAGCTGTGACATCAGCAACAGGAGGAGATCTGGGACTCTACAGAAACATCAGCTTCACAGCATATACAGTCAAAAGCTTCAGTGAAGCTGCGGAAGTCCGTTGGGAAGACCAGGCAGCCAGGCCAGCTGGATCCGGGAAGAGCCGCATGGGAGCAGAGGGCAATGCTGAGTGTCAACGGCTCCCCCAGGGGGGGCACAGCACGCAGTGGCCAGGAAAGGCCCCCCTCACGGTGCTTCCATTGCGAAGGAGAGAGAAGAGCAGAACGAACATCCCATGTTCTAGATTTGGGGACAGGGAGAGACTGCTCTCTGTCCAGCCTGGCTCAGATCACCAGACAGGGACCTGGGGCCTTGGGGGCCCGGCCACAGAGAACGCGTGTCAGAGGCCGTGGCAGCACTGGACAAGTGATCGTCGCACAGACAGAAAGTTCCACCGCGGGTCTGTGTTGGGAATAAGCACCGGCTAGTGTCGCCCGAGGAGAGAAGACCTCGTGTCCCCCCAGGAGAGGACCAGAAGCCTGAGCCCAGCCCAGTGTCCCCGTGTCTGCTGTGCTGCCGAAGGGGCTGGATTCTGTGTCATCTGGTGTAGACTGTGACACACAGGTATGCCTCGGATACCTGGGGGATGCGGAGAGCTCAGTGGTTGAGACAGAGTCTGAAAAACACAGTAAACTCTCTAACTGGGAAATTACATGCACAAGCCCAAAGACAATGCATTCTCAAAAAAGGTTTGCAAGGCCTCCCAAAATCTCTAGCTGGGCTGACTGGAGAAGGTCTTTCCCTGCATGAAGCTATTGCATAAGACTGAGAGAGGGGCTGCTTTCCAACACGAAGTTATGGGGCACATGGAGAAACAGAACACATCCCAATCAGAGGAACCAAACGAATCTCCAGGGCACCCCCAAAGGAAATGGTGCAGTACGACATCAACCATATGCATATTTTTGCTCTCTGGGACTTCTTGTCTCCCTTCCCTGAAAATGTACACCCGGGGCCCAGTGACCCCTGATTTTCCCTTCCTCCAGCCCCACCAGCCTTCCAGTTTGTGCTTCTGAGAGATCCATTGAGAGATATCGCATAGAAAGGATCTAAAGCTAGATTTCATGGCATATTTTTTTCCCACAATAAAAAAGAGGAATTGAAAAAAAGGATGCTCAAAATTCACGTGCACTTTGGACAGTCAGACAAAACAGCATCGTTCACAGCAGCGTGATAACAACTGCAGAGGCCCGGGAGCATGGGAGGGGCACCCAGCTAATGTCCATGGGCCGTTAAGGCCCCTAGAAGCTGCGCAGGAGCCACGTGTGGAAGATTCCTCATCACGTGCAGCTTTAGAAGATGAGACCACATCTCAGTCAGAAGGAAAAGCTCTTGAGAAGGGTCACAGCAACAGAAAGCCTCTTGTGCTCTGGAGTGGGGAGGTGTGCAGGCGGACAATGCAGAGAGGATAAAAAGAATTTTGTAGGAAGTTTTAATCAGGCTCCACCGCATGTAGGGAACGTGAAATATTTAGAGTGTGGTCTCCCAAGCAGTCACCTGATGGACTGTAGTTGTGCGTTTGCTTCATTCACACCCAGAACAGTACTTCCCACATCACAGGCCATGTGTTGCATGTATTCGGTGATCAATAAATATGCACCGACAGACTTCAAAGTAATATACGTATATGATCATATTTGCATCTTGGGAAAAGCGACCGTAAAAGACGATCACAGTAGGAACTCTGAACAGTCTTTGTATTTGCATCAGAAAAGAGCAACCACAGTTCCCTATATACTGTGAAACAAGCCGCACAACTGTTAAAGTGATGCACAAATCTACAACTGTAGCTAAATGTGTGCAGGCATGTGTGTGTATAAAACACGTTAATGATATTAGCATAATAGTATTTTAATGATGTGTTTATATATTTCTCCTCTGTTGACAATTTTATTCTCACTTCCACGATTTGTATAACACTCTTTGTATCAGGCCATTAGTGAACTGGGGCCAGGAGAGTAAACATAGGCAGCTCAACGCATTTCCAGTGACTTCTTACATAAAAAGTTAGGTGCTAATGGTGTATCAACAAGTCATAGTTATCGGTTAAATGAAATATCCAAGAGGCTGGGCATGGGAGCTCCCACAAAGGCACAGACTGCATTAACAGTTGGACGGGCATTAGCTGTGACACGTTTGTCCTTGACGTTCCAAGGCAATAGCCAGTGGGTGGTTTTTGTCTCGGTATGTAAACATATTTGCAAAACCAAAAATATGTGACCAGCTGCTCACAGGTGAAAGCTCTCCCGAACCTTTCATTCTTGGCAGCTCAGCCTCCTTGACTCATGCCCCACATATGCCATCGGTTGGGAAAATGTGCAGAATCTCTGTCGTTTTACACCAGTACAGCGGCCTTGCTGCTGTTTCCCACCTCAGCACAGCTGTGTCAATGGGTCTGTGTGCTGCCCCCGAGATGACAAGGGTGAGCTTAGTAGCAGACCACTTTTAAGTAGAGTATCCGTTGTGACTTTCAGAAGCCCTGTTTGAGAGCCACAGGACACAGGGCTGGAAGGAATCACAAATTTTAAGCAAAGCCTTTCATTTTATTAAAAAAAAAGGAAGAAAAACAAAAAAAACACCTTAAGTTTAATAATATAAATTGATAGTCAATGATCCTACATTGGTTATTAACACAAGTGAAGCTGGTATTGTTTCCAATGTATCATGTTGTCATTAGAATAGTCCACTGATAGGGGGCGCCTGGGCGGCACAGCGGTTAAGCGGCTGCCTTCGGCTCAGGGCGTGCGTGATCCCGGCGTTACAGGATCGAGCCCCACGTCACGCTCTTCTGCAATGAGCCTGCTTCTTCCTCTCTCACTCCCCCTGCTTGTGTTCCCTCTCTCGCTCTGTCTCTGTCTCTATCAAATAAATAAATAAAATCTTTAAAAAAAAAAAGTTAAAAAAAAAAAAGAATAGTCCGCTGATAATGGCATTCTTCCTCCCTCCCTCCCTCCAATTTATTTTGGCAACCACTCATTTGTTAATTTATTTAGTCACAGTTTTTTGCCAAGCACCTAAAATGTTCCAGAAATAATGTGAAATGCTAAGTACATAAAAATATAAGTTATAACCACAGCTTTAAAATTAACAGCTAAGGGACACCTGGGTGGCTCAGTCTGTTAAGCATCTGCCTTCAGCTCAGGTCATGATCCCAGGGTCTTGGGATAGAGTCCCATGTCGGGCTCCCTGCTCAGCGGGGAGCCTGCTTCTCTCTCTGCCTGCTGCTCTCCCTGCTTGTGCTCTCTCTCTGAAAAGTGGGTGGATAAAATCTTAAAAAAATATTGATATCCATGTATTTAAAACTGCCAAAATAGGGGCGCCTGGGTGGCACAGCGGTTAAGCGTCTGCCTTCAGCTCAGGGCGTGATCCCGGCGTTATGGGATCGAGCCCCACGTCAGGCTCCTCTGCTACGAGCCTGCTTCTTCCTCTCCCACTCCCCCTGCTTGTGTTCCCTCTCTCGCTGGCTGTCTCTATCTCTGTCGAATAAATAATAAAATCTTTTAAAAAAAACCAAAAAAAAAAACTGCCAAAATAACTGATAAAAATACCAGTAAACTGCTAAATTTAAAATGGCACAGTACATTGGGACCCTGAAATAGTGGAAGGATGCATTGCAATCACCACGACTTTACGCAATTTTTACCTACCTGGAAACTAAAATAACTGTCCAGATCATGTTTTTTGGACATAGTGTATCTGTGAGATATAAAGGGGAAGCTGCCAGCAGTGGCTTGAGTTTTATTTTAGTCTTTAATGGACTTTATTTAATGGAAATGTAAAGTTACCTGAAGATTTATGACTTTTTCTCCCATTGTCATGTATAAACACAAAAATAATTTCAAAGGGATTAGTAATTTCTACAGCAACATAGCAATATTGTAGAGTAGACGGATATGAATGAAATGGGGGGAAATCCCTGAATTGTGTCTGTTCCCCCCTTGCTTCTCCAAGCCACTCACTTTGTGTACCTAGGGGACACAGCCGTCCCTGGATGAGTTTGATGTCTGTTTAGTGATAAGAACCAAATCAACTTAGCACTCAGCTTTGTCTATGAAGGGAAACAGATAATTCTTGAACTGAAAGGGAAAGATTGATAGAAAGTGAAATTATCTCCCTTGAAAATTAGAGGGAAAGCAACAGGAACAATCTAAACATGATTATAAGCGCAACAGATCCATAAAAATGAGTTTCAGAATTAAAAATAATCCCTTTAGCTTTCAGGCTTTCATCACCGTGTTTTGATTCATTACTGTCAGAAAACAAAGACGAAGAAGCTGGAGGGTGAGATGGTGATTAGAAGAGATTCAAAAGGCTTTCATGGGCTTTTGCTTCTAGTGAGACATCCTTTCTCAAGGGGGTCTTGCAATTTAGTTCTGATGGTCCGTGTCCAAATTGCATGGATGCTGAGCATTGTTAGATTCCTGACAGACTGAAATAGGGAACTGAACAGAGTCTAAGTCAGAATCTATCCATCTGGAACTAGCAAATCAAGGTAAGAATTGCCTTATGATCCACAATTTAGATGCTAAAAATGGAGATTCGCCCTCAAATGACAAGTGGTGTGTTGATCTGAAAATTCCAACAAAGCACAGCTATAGCTAACATCAGACTATCACTCAGAGTCATAGTACCTGAGAAAGTAGTAATAGCTTTACGACTAAAAGTTAAGCCTCAGGAAGGGTCTTTCTTTCTTTCTTTCCTTTTTTTTTTTTTTTTTTTTAAAGATTTTGTTTATTTATTTGAGAGAGAGGAGTGGTAGAGGGAAAGGGAGAAGCAGACTCCCCACTGAGTGGGAAGCCCGCTGTGGGGCTCAATCCCAAGACCCTGAGATCATGACCTGAGCCAAAGGCAGATGCTTAACCGACTGAGCCACCCAGGCACCCCAGGAAGGGTATCTCTTGATTGTTGCTTTAGTGAAACCCAGAAGTAGAGTTCTAAGTCACTTGACCAAGTTGACATTGACAAATGAACCATAGGAAACCATGAAAGGTAACGATTATAAATCATGCTAAACGTTAATGCAGGTGGAAGACACATAGTTTATTGGAAAACAAGTCTGATCCACGTTGCATACACTTATGCACTTAGTGAGCACTTATACCACAGACTACATAATTCCTGAAGTTGTTCTTGCTCTAGCTTTGTTTAAATATGACTCTCAAAGGAGGTGCACGGAAATGGGCACTCAGATGTTAATATTATCCTCTATGTGCCAAGCATACAACAAGATAGTTTCCAGAAACTGGTTCCTCACAAGAAAACTGTTCATTTCTATCCCTGTTTAATAAATGAGAAAATCAACCTAGACAGTTAAACTAAGATTGAACTGGAGCCTTTTACTACAACGTAAAAGGCTATGCATTTTGGTATGAATTGTGCTCTTAGAAACCTGGTTTTCAGCACCATCAGGGAACACCTAATTTCCTCTGACGAAGTATGCCTCTCAGGCACGGTCAGGAAGCTTGAGTCATCTGAAATGCGTTTCTTATCCTACCCACCTTTGCTACAAAACATTTATAGAATAGAGAGTTGAAGATATAAAATGTTGAACAAGCTGGTCACTGGAGGGCTCTAATGAAGGGTAATTAGAAGTCTGTATGTACTAACCTATGCCCCCTCTTGACTGTCTTATTGTCTGAAACTATCAATCAATGAAGTTTTTAAATGTTCAGAAACCATACATATAAGGCATTCGAGTTTTGGGGGGTAAAGCTCTACTATTGCACGTAGGTAGAACGGGACAGGAACAAAATAGCAAAGCAACTGCAAATCAACTTGAAACACATTGACTGGGAACCAGGGAGTGAGGAAGATGCTGATGCCAGGAGGGAAAACAGGCCTTCCGTGAAGTTTCATTGCCCAAAACCTCTCAGGTGGAACTCCACTCAGTGCGGGTAAGAGAAAGAGTGGTTTTGGTGTCCCACAGATTTATTTCAGACTTAGCTTTGTAACTTACTATCTCTGTGGCCTTGGCTAAGTTGCTTTGGCTAGTTATCCTTTCCTGAGCTTCTGTTTCCTTTCTATTAGTCTGGAAATAATTAAAGTTAGTTCAAAGAGCGTCTGTGTGGCAATTAAATGAGAACATGTTCATTATTTTTGCATTTCTTATCCTACGCTCCTAGTATGGCGCTTTTGGATTAATAAATGTGAATTTCATCCATCTGGCACAACGTTTCCATAGATGCCAGGTTTGGTCCATTTTCTTTTCTAAATCTCAAAATAGGCACCTCTGTTGAGAATTTGCTATTGCTCTTTTCAAAACACTAAGATGATTGGCTCCTTAAATTTTCGGAGAGGGTAGATTTTCTTACATTTTTATGAGGGAAAAGCTACCTAATGTGTCAGAGCAAATTATCTTGCTTTGTCAATGTATTACTGTGTCCTGTTAATGAAGCATTTAATCTCCATGCCTAACTTCATTTATATAAGGCATATATTGTGTCAAGTTCTTTGATTTGAATATAAAATTCTTTCCAAAAGTCTAAGTGGTCCACCCCTCTGTTTAAGATATCTATCTGGAGAAAGAAGAGTTTCCTGGCCTCGAATTTGGTCTTGTCAAGCTCCTGAATATTCCGGGGACAACTGGTAATGGTTGGTCCAGTGTCTCATGTGGTAAGAGTACTATGTCTTCTCTAAAAATTACTGGCAGCCAAGCTTTGAAATGCCATAAGGTGGTAAAAATAAAGGTAAATTAAAAATAAAAAAAACCCACAGAGGCAAATAGAAACCGTACCACATACCTTCTAACCTAATTCAATGCAATCCATAAAAAATCCCACCAGGCCTTTCAGCAGAAATAGACAAGCCATTTCTAAAAGGTATATTGGAATGCAAGAGACCCAGAATAACCAAGTCGTTTCTGTAAATGAAGAAGAAGCTGGAAGACACACTTCCCAATTTCTAAATGTACTAGAAAGGGTGCAATCAGCAAACAATGTGGTGCTGCTATAAGAATAAGAAAGTTGATCAATGAAACAGAATTGAGAGTTCAGGAAACACAACACATTATGGCCAATTGGTTTTTAACAAAAGAGGCCAAGACAATTATATGAAGAAAGAATAGGGTTTTTTGCTTTTTTTTTTGGACAAGTAGTAGTGTAACAATTATGACGTATGCCCATATCCAGGAAGATAAATTTAGACTCTTATCACACAATGTTCACAAAAATCAACTCAAAATGAATCGTAAGTGTAAATATTTAAAAACAAAAAACATTATATAATTCCGCTAGGCAAGTATTCTTAATAGTTTAAAGACACATTTAAGAAAATGAAAGACAAGCCACAGGCTGGGAAAAAATATTTTCAAATCATATACCTGATAGAAGAAACTTCTATGTAGGATGGATATAACTTGAATTGTAATATTAAGAAAACAAATAATCATTTTTTAAATGAGCAGAATATTTGGATATTTCACCCAAGAAGGTATGCAAATGGATAATAACCACATGAAAAGATGGTCATCATAATTAGTCTTCAGAGGAAAATGCACATCAAAACATCAAGATACCACTTCACATCCACTGGAGGGGTTATAAACAAAGCTACTGAATACACTTTCATACTAGCTATCTACTCAAGAGTGATATTCACATATGTTCACATACATTCTTTTCAGGGAATGTTCAGGGCAGGATTATTCGTAAATGTCAATAACTAGAAACAATCCAATTTCCTCAACTGGTGAATAGATAAACTATACGTGGCATATCCACACATGGGAATATATTCATCAATAAGAAGTTACAAATTACTGACGCGCGCTACAATATGGATCATCCTCAAAACACTGTGCTAAGACAGAGAGGCCAGAGACAAAAAAAAACCCCTACATATTGTATGTTTCTGGACTGTCCAAAAAAGGCTAGTCTCTATAGAGACAAAAAAATACATCTCTGCTGATCTGGGACTGTGGGTGGTAGCAGGAATTCACTGCAAAGAGGCAAAACAGATCTCTTAGGGGTGACAGAAATGTCTTAAAACTGATTGTACAACTCTGAATATAATAACATCATTGAATTTTACATTTATAATTAAAATTAGAATTCATATTTCCATAAAGCTACTTTAAAAGGTAAGTAAACCAATGGGAATTCCTTATTCCCAGAGCAAAACTGAAAACACACACACACACACACACACACACACACACACACATTAGAGGATATATTTATTGGTTGATAAATGCAAAAGATTTCCTCATCAAGAGTTTGAGTCACTATGAACACCTTTTGATTAACTATTTGTGTTGTCTGCCATATGATTAGCTTGTTGCGTAGATGTTCCAATCAGATATACAATTCGCCTTAATGCATTAAAACACCTGCACCAAAAGAATAATTATTTATTGACATTTTAGATAAAATTTTTATATTTCATAATCCTAGCTATTGAAAAACACCCTAAAAAGTTACTATTACCAAAAATAACTCTTAAAAAAATTCAGCAGGCTAAATTATTTAAGTTCTGAAGTCTTGCATGGAGAATATTTGAGATATAGAAAAAAAATCCATCAGCCAATGGTCTAAAATGATATAAACATAGAAATAGTCCTATGTTTAGGATTGTAGAAAAGAAGAAATACTTTTGACAGTTATATCTCTATAATGAATAAAATTTAATACATTTTTAAGCATTTTTTGAAAATGTCCTGGCACAAATCACTATTGCTTTAGCCTCTGAATTAATAAAAATAACAATGGAATTACATGTTAGTAATCTGTGCATGATTATGACATGGAAAGCAAAAAATCAGTGATTCTATAGAGAAAAAATGCTAGTGTTAAAGTTCTAGGAGAAAATTTAAAGGATTTTAAAATACAACTTTTCAGTTGATATTTATGATATAAGATACACAAATACACATATAAAGACATGTGTGAAGAGATAGATAGATAGATAGATAGATAGATAGATAGATAGACAGTTACGATATATGATTTCCCTTGACCCACTTAGAGAAACTTGCCACAGGGCTCAGAAGGTCTGGAAATGCAACTTCAAATCCTAAAACAATGCTGGGAGAGCAGGACATACCAAACAGAAGTTCCCGTGCAGTTGGAAATCAGTCCTCAAAGCATGATACATTGTCTATAACGTTTTATAAACAACTGGAGGCGTTTTTCTGTGGACAATTGCGAAGATACGTCTTATCACATTACTTATATTTGCTTAATGCTCTATGAATTTCAGATGAATCTTCCCCATAATTACTTCACGCATCCCGATACAACAGTCGATGTTCCGTTTGAATGCTGGTTTAAGTACTATTTTCAAAACCATTTCACATGCGCTATACAAAAAAGCTTCAAATCTTTTCTATTTCCAGAAGCATACGCTTTAGTATTATTTTTTTACTTGCCACTCATTCANCTTATCACACAATGTTCACAAAAATCAACTCAAAATGAATCGTAAGTGTAAATATTTAAAAACAAAAAACATTATATAATTCCGCTAGGCAAGTATTCTTAATAGTTTAAAGACACATTTAAGAAAATGAAAGACAAGCCACAGGCTGGGAAAAAATATTTTCAAATCATATACCTGATAGAAGAAACTTCTATGTAGGATGGATATAACTTAAATTGTAATATTAAGAAAACAAATAACCATTTTTTAAATGAGCAGAATATTTGGATATTTCACCCAAGAAGGTATGCAAATGGATAATAACCACATGAAAAGATGGTCATCATAATTAGTCTTCAGAGGAAAATGCACATCAAAACATCAAGATACCACTTCACATCCACTGGAGGGGTTATAAACAAAGCTACTGAATACACTTTCATACTAGCTATCTACTCAAGAGTGATATTCACATATGTTCACATACATTCTTTTCAGGGAATGTTCAGGGCAGGATTATTCGTAAATGTCAATAACTAGAAACAATCCAATTTCCTCAACTGGTGAATAGATAAACTATACGTGGCATATCCACACATGGGAATATATTCATCAATAAGAAGTTACAAATTACTGACGCGCGCTACAATATGGATCATCCTCAAAACACTGTGCTAAGACAGAGAGGCCAGAGACAAAAAAAAACCCCTACATATTGTATGTTTCTGGACTGTCCAAAAAAGGCTAGTCTCTATAGAGACAAAAAAATACATCTCTGCTGATCTGGGACTGTGGGTGGTAGCAGGAATTCACTGCAAAGAGGCAAAACAGATCTCTTAGGGGTGACAGAAATGTCTTAAAACTGATTGTACAACTCTGAATATAATAACATCATTGAATTTTACATTTATAATTAAAATTAGAATTCATATTTCCATAAAGCTACTTTAAAAGGTAAGTAAACCAATGGGAATTCCTTATTCCCAGAGCAAAACTGAAAACACACACACACACACACACACACACACACACACACATTAGAGGATATATTTATTGGTTGATAAATGCAAAAGATTTCCTCATCAAGAGTTTGAGTCACTATGAACACCTTTTGATTAACTATTTGTGTTGTCTGCCATATGATTAGCTTGTTGCGTAGATGTTCCAATCAGATATACAATTCGCCTTAATGCATTAAAACACCTGCACCAAAAGAATAATTATTTATTGACATTTTAGATAAAATTTTTATATTTCATAATCCTAGCTATTGAAAAACACCCTAAAAAGTTACTATTACCAAAAATAACTCTTAAAAAAATTCAGCAGGCTAAATTATTTAAGTTCTGAAGTCTTGCATGGAGAATANGTGGAGCTGGATGCGGGGCTCCCAGGCTGCCTAGACGCCCCCACCATGGAAATATTCTAAAATTGTCATTGTCCGGTATGGTAGCCGTTAGTTTTACATTGCTATTGCTCATTGAAATGTGGCTAACGTGATTTAGAAACTAAATTTTAAAATTTAGTTAGTTTACCCTAACAATATTAAATTTAGATGTAGGATGAGGTCATTTAATATATTTGGAAAAAAAAGATTTGAAAGTCAATATTTCCATGGAAATTTGTAATAAATAGATAAAAGGGACCCAAACCCTCAAACAAACAGATTAACAAAATCAATCCTCGTTAGTCTAATCAAATGTTTTTAGACACTTTTAGAAAGTGTCATTTAAAGAAAAAAGAAAGTATCATTAATTTTCTCCACTGTATATATGTAGAATATTTACAGAGTGTTAAAAACTAGATTCATCAAGCGGGAAGGACTCTTAGGAGTCAGGCAGGAAGATTCTTTACTGAAAGCAGAGGGAAATCATTTCTCATTAGAAGTATGTGCATAATGCAAATTACAATGGAGCTTATTAAAACTTCAGTGAAAAACTACTGATTNGACCCACTTAGAGAAACTTGCCACAGGGCTCAGAAGGTCTGGAAATGCAACTTCAAATCCTAAAACAATGCTGGGAGAGCAGGACATACCAAACAGAAGTTCCCGTGCAGTTGGAAATCAGTCCTCAAAGCATGATACATTGTCTTNATGAGAGTTGGCATGACTGCATTCTAATGTATTCTGCCAAAATCCTTCTAAGAACTTCCTCTATAACATACTTCTGTTTCTTGGCTTTAATGCTTCTATGTAATCTAAACTCTATATAATCTGGTTTCTATGTTCTTACGACTTCATCAAACATCTCTCACAGCGAGTACTAACAATCATCTTGTTGCTAACTCCAGTCAATAATTTTCATCCTTTCTTACTTGACTGCTCAGTATCTCTCTCTTTTTGGAAACCTTCTTTTCCCTTGCCTACAGCATATCACACTTGATTGAGGGTTTTTGGGTTTTTTTTTTTTTTTTGAAGATTTTATTTATTT
>NC_048223.1:46151910-46194022 GCF_002007445.2 Ailuropoda melanoleuca
TTTATTTATTTGACAGAGATAGAGACAGCCAGTGAGAGAGGGAACACAAGCATGGGGAGTGGGAGAGGAAGAAGCAGGCTCATAGCGGAGGAGCCTGATGTGGGGCTCGATCCCATAACACCGGGATCACGCCCTGAGCCGAAGGCAGACGCTTAACTGCTGTGCCACCCAGGAGCCCCTGTTTTTTGTTTTTTAATCACTGTAGACTTTTCTCTCTTATTAAAAGCCATCCTTTCTTCATAAATCCATAAGACATCAGAGTTACTCAACTGTATTGGTTCCAGCCATCTCTCCTTTTTCACTACATACTATCAACCATGGCTTCAGTTGCCCATATAGTTATAACTAGGAAATGCATATTTCCCGTTCTGCCCTTCTTCCACGTGCTAAACCTACTTGTTCATGCATCTTAAAAATAACCACTTGGTCAGCCAAAACACCTAGAAGATCAACAGACACAAGTCAAGGATCTTTTCCTGACATTCCCCAAACAGGATTCTCTTCCAGAAATCATTATTCTAAGAAATTGCAACATAATTCACCCAGTTGCATAGTCAGAAATCTAAGCCCACGTTTGATACACAGTTTGGCAACTTCAGTATATTGAGATCCACTCAATCATAACACCTGTGGATTATTCCATCCAAATACATCAAGTTATTTCTATCTCCACTGCCACTTCACAAACAGAATCATACACTCCAAAAACGTTCTCATCTTTTACTAAGACTTCTGGAATAGTATCACTTCCCAGTTTATTTTTTTCACTCAGAATTTAGGTTTAATTTTATTATACTGAAATATGACTTGCCACCTAATAACCAAGAAACCTTCAATAACTTGTAATTACTCTTAAGATAAAACCAGCATCCTTAAAATGGCCTATTAAGACCTTGCATAAAGCTGCCTCTCTTATAATATGCATATAACAAATTATTATTAATTGCTTACCATTGATAATGAGCAAAAATATATCCAACTCATGCCCTCATTGAATTTGCTGATTAGAAAAGGAGAAAGATATCATCCTAATAATTGCATAATCAAATGTAAAAATGCAACTGCAATCAGCATTAAAAAGTCCACAGTTTTGTGAACCGATAATAAAGAGGCTTGATCTAGGCTTACAGGTGAAGGATTTTGAGCAGAAAGCTAAGGAAAGTTAAAGAGTTAACGTGATTTAAAAAAAAAATAAAAAAAGACTGCCCCATGAGAGTAAATAATCATTTTTAAAACATGTAGAGAAAATTATTTGGATTCTTTACAGACATAAAACATACTTTGTATGGTTCTATTCATTTGTCACTTGTATTTATTAAGATGCATTTTATGACCCATAATGCAGGCTTGTTTGATCGTTTGGTGTGCACCGGGAAAGAAAGAATATTCTGCTGTTTTGTGTAGTATTCTATCAAATATTGTAAATTGCTTACTGCAATCCCAACTGTAACTATAGATATATTTCTCTTTTCAAATCAGCCAGTTTTTGATTCATATATTTTGATGGTCTCTGATTTGCTGTGAATAAACATCTATTATTATTAAGATCACATGATGAACTGACCACTTGATCATTATGAAATCATCTTCTTTATTTCTGGTAGTATTTTTTGCTCTGAATATACACATACATACTAAAATAACCAACCCAACATTCTTGTAATTAGCATTAGCATGACAATTTTTCCCACCCTTTTACTTGTATCTATTTATCTTTATATTTAGTGCATTTCTTTTTTTTTTTTTTAAGATTATTTATTTTGGAAAGAAAGAGAGAGAGCACATGCAAGTGTGGAGAGAGGCAGAGGTTGAGAGAGAGAGAATGAAGTGACTCCATGCTGAATGTGTTCATCCCAGGACCCTGAGATCATAACCTGAGCCAAAACCAAGAGTTGGACATTTAACTGCAACACCCAGGTGCCCCTGGTGCATCTCTTAATGTAATTGTTTTGCTTTTAGATCCAATCTGATAATCTCTGCCTTTTGTGTATTTAAGGCACTCACACTTAATGTCACTATTCATATAATTAGGCTTAAAGTCTGTCACTTTGCTATTTTTTTTTTATTTCCCTCATCTCTTCTTTTCCTCCTTCTTCCCTTTTCCTGCTTCTTTTGGATTTGTTCATATTACTTAGATTTTATTTTATCTATTTTATTGGCTTATTAGCTGTAACTACTTTCTTATTTTAGAAGTTGCTTGTATTAGTTTTCTGTTGCTGCAATACAAATCATCAAAATGCAGTGTCTTAAAAAAAACACTCATTTGTTATCTCACGGTTTCCATGGGTCAGGATTTCAGGCAGTTTCTGTAGGACAGGATTTTTGCATTCTTTTCAGGGTCTTATAAGGTGGCAATCAAGATGTTAACCTGGGAGGATTCTTTTCCAGAAGCTCAATTAGGGAAGAATCGCTTCCAAGGAGGGCCCCCATCATACTAGCCATAGGCTAGAATCTATTTTCTGGTCCTAGAGCCCCTGTGATCCTTGCTGCCGGCAGCTCTGATAGGGCTGTTTGCTCTTTCAAGGCCACCAAGAGAGCTCCCTCTCTGGTTTGCTGCAGATCGAGATGCTGTGAAATGATATCATCGCAGTGACATGTTTTGCCTAATGTAGCCTAATCAACAAATCGATACCCCACCACCAATACTATATTCTATCGTTTAGAAAAAAATTCTAGGTTTCATAGAAAAAGATTATATAAGAGTGACTCACTGGTGGCCACCTGGGGGGTATCAGCACCACCTCTTAAAGAGTTATAGTCCACAGCTTTATTTTACCAGAATCTACTTTCACCTGATATGCAGCTTTCCATAAATGACAACGATGTGTAATTTACTTCTATTTCTTCCCCCCCACCCTTTTTTTGAACTACATTTTACTTTTGCATGTTATAAATCCCACATTACTGCTATTTTTATTAATGTAGTTCATTATCTTTTTTTTTTTTTAAAGATTTTACTTATTTGAGAGAGAGAAGGAGAGAGCACAAATGAGGAGGAGGGGCAGAGGGAGAAGCAGACATCCCACTGAGCAGGGAGCCTCATGCAGAACTCGATCCCAGGACCCGAGATCATGACCTGAACCAAATGCAGACGCTTAACCAACTGAGCCACCCAGGCACCCCTGTAATTCATTATCTTTTAAGAAAAGATTTAAGTGTTAAAAAAAGACACATTTTTATTCATATAGTTACGATTTCTGGTGCTGTTCATTTCTTTGTATACATTCAGATTTCAATCTAATGTCATTTCCTTCTGCCTAAGAGACTTCTTTCTCATTTCTTGTAGTGTGGATTTGCTAATGATAAATTCTTTCAGCTTTTGTATGTCTGAATGTGTCTTTAGTTAATCTTCATTTTCTGGAAGCTTTGTTTCCTGTAACAGTACATTTAATTAATTAATTAATTTTCTAGCAGTACTTTACAGATGTTGCTTCACCGTTGGTGCTTCTTCATTGTTTGCAATAAGAAAGTTACTATAATCCTTATTTTTGTTTCTTTGTATATAACGTTCCCCTTCTGTGCCCCCTGCCCCTGCCCAAGCTGCTTTCAAGAATAAAAAAATAAAAAGATTTTCTCCTATCAATGGTTTCAAGCCATATAATTATGTAGCTCTTGGTATAGTTTTCTTCATGTTTCTTGTGCTTGGGTTTTACTGAGTTTCTTGGATATGTGAATTTACAGTTTTCATCAAATTTTAAAATCTTTGGTCGTATTACTTAGTTTTTGTCCTCTTTCCCCCCTTAGAGACTACATTTGTAAGTATATTAAGCTGTTACAAACTGTCCCACAGCTTAATATTTTGTTCTTATTTCATTTTGTTTCAATTTTCTATAATTCATGTTAGTTTCTAAGCCAAAGTCTTCAATTTCGTTTTTTCTTTATGTAATGTTTAATCTGCTACTGTCCTATTTTCATCTATCACATTGTAGTTTTCACCTGTACAAGTTTGATTTAGGTCTTTATTATATATTTCATATCTCTGATTAACTTTTTAAAGAGCTTTATGGAGACCCATTTAAAGCTTAAATTGAATGGCTTTTTGTATACAATTGTGTAACCTCTCCATAATCTAATTTTATAACATTTTAATTTACCCCCTACAAGAAACCCCATGTCCCTTTGCAGACCCTCTACATACCCTAGCCACCTCCCTCCTCTGCCCCAGCACCCCCACCCCCATCCCAGCCCTGGACAAACACTAGTCTACTTCCTCATTCTTTAGATTTGCCTAATCTGGATATTTCCTATAAACGGGGATCATTCAGCATGGTCTTTTGTGACCGGTTTCTTTCACTTGGCACATGTTTTCAAGGTTCATCTATGATTAAGCATGTACACCTCATTCTCTGTTCTTAGTGAAAAATAACCCATTGAAGGGATGTAGATTTTGTTTTCCAGTTCACCTGCTGATGGACATTGAGGTTGCTTCTACTTTTTGGCCCTTGTAAATAACGCTGCTATGGACAGTTGTGTACAAGGGTTTTGCGAACATGCTTCATTTCTCTTGGATATATACATAGAAGTGGAATTGGGGTCCATATGGTCACTCTGTGTATAACATTTTGAGGAACTGCTGTTTCCCAAAGCAGATGCATCATTTTATATTGCCATCAGCCACATCAACATTCCACTTTCTGCACTTCCTCAGCTTTTATTATACTTTTTATTGTAACTCTGCTTATTTTTTTGAACATAACTGTTTTTAATATCCTTGCCTTTTGATTCTAACATTAATTTCTGTTCTGATCAGTGATTTTTTTTTCTTCTCATTATGGGTTATCTTTTCCTCCTTTTTTTTTTTTTTTTTAATAAACTTGGTGGTTTTTAATTGGATGCCAGGCATGGTAAATCGTATGTTAACGGCTGCTGGGCATGTTTCTGTTTCTGTAAATATCATTGCGCTTTGGTCAGTCACATTTTTAGATGATTTGTTCACAGTCTGAGCTGTTAAGTGTAATTAGAGGGGCGACAAGTCTCGGGCTACCTGCTCCCCACCTCGGAGGCACATCTGTCTAAGCGCTCCACCCAGGGCCCCCAGCTGGTGCAGCTTTCGGCCAGACAGGAGGAGCCAGTCACGGCTCCTGCCTCTCCGCGTCTCCTGGTTCCCTAAGCCCTTTCCGGGTAGACCCCTGGGGCCCAAGGCGCCCCGCACTCAACCGACCCTACACGGCCAGCGAAATAGGTTCTCCGCGGCGCTCCGCGGCTGAGACCGGCCTAGTCAGTATGCGGGCGCCCGGCCGGTGGGCGGACCCCGGCTGGCGGGCGGATCCCCGGCCTGGTCGGTGGGCGGGGCGGGCAGGCTCCAGCCTCCGGCTGGTGGGCAGACCCCGGAGTGGCGGGGAGGCACCTGTGGGCGCAAGGAGACGGACCCCCTGGACACGACAGAAAGCGACGCGCTCTGGCGCTGGCATCACTGGCTCCCTGAGCTTGCAGGAGCCCTGTTCTTTCCTACGGATGCCAAGCGTCTGGGGAAGCACACCCAGTATTCTCCCTCTACCACAACATAATTTTTTAAGTGAACTCAATGCCCAGAGTCTCTCCTAAAACCCGAACTCAGGGACTTGTTCTCGGTCTGTGTCCTGCGAAACGGGAACCAGCTGCACTCCGCGAACCTGGCCCACGCCACGCCTCCAGGCTCCGGCTCAGCCTATGGGCAGCGCGCAGGCGCAGAACTACGGCGCGCCGGTCACGCCCAGCCACGACCGCGCCGGCGCCAAACATCTAGCGTTCCAACCGCTCGTCCGCGCTTGCCAATCAGAGTGCACGCTGGCCCTTGGTTCCCACCCACTGGCCCTGCAGCCAATCGCCTGCCCGGGCGCGCAGCCGCGGCGAATCCAAAGGGCACTGCGGGCTTGGTGCGGAAGAACAGACGCCCGCCGCCCGCAGGGATGGAAGGGGCGGAGGTCGGGCCGCGAGCCCCAGTGCTAGAGTAAGCTAGGTGCCAGCAGGGGGCGGGCGGGGAGGACTCTGCAGGACCCTGGGGCACCCCGCGGACCCCCAGTGGTCCCGGCAAACCCGCTGTGCTGGCCGCGGCGACTGCGGGAAGGACTTCGTTTTCCCCGCGCGCGCACACCCCGGCGTGTCTCCGCGCAGCTGCACGTCCCCTCGCTGGTAGCGGCGTCCACGCAGGAAGCGTGTGGGAGGGTCATTTAGCGTTTGTGTACCCTGCGTCCACGCACACTCCCCCACCCCTGTGGGGGCACTGCAGCCCCCAGCGGGGAAGGACCCGGAGAGCCTGGACCATCCTCCTCGACTGTGCAGACCCTGCTCTCTGCCTGGGACTCCCCGCTGCCCGTCATAGTAGGGCCCCTTATTTTCCTGTCCCTGTGTGTTTCTGACTCCCCTTGCTCTCCTTAGCTTTACTCAGGGCATATTGCCTTTATACACACGCCGTTCCTGCTCCCAGACAGCCCTGCGGGCCTGCCGGTCAGGTCAGGGCAGGACTCAGCATTGATCCGGTCTGTGTGTGTCTGTGCACTCCAGTTGGCCAGGACTAGCACCCCAGGAGTCTCCCGTTTCCCTTGTCTTCTTGCCCCTCAGGGCCCTGGACAAGCTGGCAGACATCCTGGAGCCAATCGGCCGGCAAGAAGAGGCAGAACTGCCAGCCCAGATCCTGGCGGAGTTTGTGATGGTATGTGCAGGATGGGCAGCTGGGGCCTCTCCTTGTTCCTCTCCTGGAGCTTGTGGGTAGTGCAGATGGTGAGAACCCTGGAAGGCAGTCTCAGCCTGCAGCGCACACAGGTAATGATGTTCCCTGCCTCTGCCTGCTCTCCGAACAGGACTCCCGAAAGAAGGACAAGCTGCTCTGCAGCCAGCTTCAGGTGGTAGACTTCCTTCAGAACTTCTTAGCTCAGGAGGACGTTGTCCAAGAACTAGACCCTTTGGCTTCTGAAGACATCAGCCGTGAGTAGGCAGGGGGTGGGATGGGGAAAGAAGGGGATGTCAGTCTGGTCAGCTCTTTGGCTGATGGGAAGGTGGAGTCCCTGGTGTTGGTGGCTCCTTTCAGGGCAGAAGGCGCTTGCAGCCAAGGAGCAGTGGAAAGAGCTGAAGGCCACCTACCAAGAGTATGTGGAAGCCATCACAGGTGCCCTGACCCAGGCCTTGCCCATGATGGAGGAGGCCCAGAGGAAGCGAGTGCAGCTCCAGGGAGCCCTGGAACAGCTCCAGGCCAAGGTGAGCTAGGCTGAGCTATGCTGGGCTGGACCCACTGGCTGCCTCCCAGAATCCAACCAGAAAAACCCTTCTCCTCTCCTTTGCTTCCCTGCAGAAGCAAGTGGCCATGGAGAGACTGAGAACAGCCCAGAAGCAGTGGCAGCTGCAACAGGTGGGTCCACACCCCTAGGAAAATCTCCCTTCCCCACTGCCATGCCATTGCATGGGCTAAATCCTCTGCTTGGAGGACTTATCCCCCTCTTCTCTTGTGAGGCATTACAGCACAAGTGCCAACATGGGCTTAAATGCAGCATCACCACTTCCCGTGTTGCGACTTTGGTCAGACTTCTCACTTCCTGTGCTTCTGTGTCTTGTCTGTGACGTGGAGGCACTATTAGCACCTACCGTATAGAGTTCAGTTGATGAAGTAGTTAGTAGAGCAAGTGCTTAAGTGGACAAGTGGCACATAGCAAACTAAAGAAGCATTATCATATTTGTGCCTCTTTTCTCCAGAATGCTTCACACTGGAATAGCTCATTGTGACCCTTACTTTTTCTTTAGGCCCCTCGTTTTGCCTAAAGTGGGTAGGGTCCCTCTTTCTGTCTGTGGGTCTGGGCCACAGGTTGGGTGTAGCCTGGGGAGGTTAAGAGAATGGTTGTAAGACCTGCGCATCTGAGGAGCCATGTTTGCATTCTCATTCCTGGTAGGAGAAGCATCTGCAGCATCTGGCAGAAGCTTCTGCAGAGGTGAGGCAGCGGCAGAGAGGAACTCAGCAGGAGCTTGAGCGGCTATCTCAGGAACTTGGAAGCCTGCAGCAGCAGGCGGGGCAGAAGCAGGACACACTTCAGAGGTGAGGCTGAGAGTGGGGTGCAGACCCAGAGTGGTCCGGTTTCCTTCCTTTACATCCCACCTCTTCCTTCCAGGCACCAGACCTTCCTCCAGCTGCTACACACACTGCAGGGTCAGCTGCCGTTCCCGGAGGCAGAGACAGAGCTACCACAAAGGCTGGATCTTCCTGAGGATAAACCCCAGAAGCAGAACCCTGGGGATACCATAGGGAAGGACAGGAGTGGACCGTCCAAGGTAAATGAGAGATTGGCCAGGGGCCAGGGAGGAAGAGAAAGAAGCTGGAGGTAGGCCTCACCCATCCCCCATACCATGTCTCCGTCCCCAAGGGTGATGGCCCACAGCCTGCTGGAGATGCGAGCTCGCCTGGGCTTCCTGAGGGACAGCAACATGGAAAAGGAACCTAGAGCACGTCAGCCTCCAGCTCAGGCCTTTGTGTCCCTGGACTGCAGGTACGGAAGGAGGGAAGGACCTCTGGTCTCTGTCTCTGAGCTCTGTTTTCACAGAGGGGATGGGAGGTGGGAAGGAGCAAGGATTTATCTATGCCTGAAGCTTATCCCCACATCCTGTGCCCAGCCTGCCCTGGGCTGATTCCTCTCTATCTTCCCGAACCCCTTGGCCCCACCCTTATTGCAGGATGGACTAGAAACTGAGTGTAGCCTGGTTTCTGACCATGACCTCTATGGGGTGGGCTCTGGATTCTGTTGATTAAAAGCCTTAGAGCTCTCATTTATCTCTTTTCTGTTTCTATGTTGGTGGGAAGAGGCACACTTGAAGCCAACAATATGACAGGTGCTGGAACTGGTGTGAATAGAAAGGGTGCAGATGGGAAGGGGGTCCTGGCCTGGAGCCTCTGGGGTTGCTCGTCCAAATCCATATGAATCAAACATGCTGAGCTTATTAATTCAGGGAGGAGGAGAATGCTTTGTGCAGGTGGTTAGATACGGGAAGATAATTTTAATTGCTGACCCAAATATTGATTGAATTCGTGCTTTGTGCCAGGCCCCTTGCTATGAACTGGAGCTACAGCAGCAGGCTTGTCTGACTAGTCTTTGACTGTGGGGAACATAATGAGCATGAACAAGTAAACAGGTCAATACCTGATTGCAGAGTGTGGTAAACATGGGAAAACAAACTAAAACAACAGTATGGTAAATTTAGAGCAATAGTAACAAAGAGACCCTCGTGTGTGTGTGTGTGTGTGTGTGTGTGTGTGTGTGTTCTGTGTTTTTTCGCCTCCGCTCCTCCGTGTGTCTTGCTGGGTTCAGGAACGGTGGGGGCACAGCCATGTAGGAGAGATTACCTCCCTGATTGGGAGTGTGGGACTGCTTGCGAAGAGAGAGAGAGAGAGAGAGAGGGAGGGAGACAAGCGACAGCTGGAGTGGGAAACCCATTCTCCAGCTGAGAACAGGACCATCATGTGTGAGCAAGACCCAAGCATCTCTGAGAAAGAGACATCAGGGCTTTGTTTTTGGCGAGAGAGTTTCAAGAGACCCTGGTCTCTGCTGTGTCTCCGACTGGGATGCTTTCTCGAAGGTGGAAATTGAGGTCCTTGCTCAGTCTGGTTATTTGCTCTACTTTTCTGAGGTCCTGTGTGTTCTAATTTTTTTTTAATATGTTGGCCCCATTGTTTAGGTATGAAGTGGGACAGATATCACAGGTCTTTGAAGCCTCCGTCACAACAGAGTAAGGGGTCTGTAAGGATTGAGGCTACTTCTCTAGGGGGCACACAAACAGCTGGAGAGGCTCCCTCCGTCTGCCCACCCACCTCCTCACACGTGGTCCTGAATGTAGCCTTCTAGCAGCCCACAGAGTAGTCTCATCCTTTTCTTCCTGCTGGGTTGGCTCCCCTCCCCTACATCCTGGTTTATTTTTGTAGTTGTGGAAACCCTGAAATTTTTACGGTACGCAGGGGAGAGCAGGAATATCCACCCTGAGGAAGGGGGATCTACTAGGGGGTGCTGGGGTATGGGCTGGGCTGGTGTGGACTCACCATGTCCTTGCACACATGGTGGCTGACAGAGAGTCACCAGGGATGGGAAGATACTCCCTGGAGCCCTGCAGGTGCAGGTCAAGGATAATGTCCTGAGATGCTCCACGTCGGGACAGGGGAAGAGACTGGGCAGATGCCCAGTAGTCAGACTTAGACCTCTGAGGAAGTTCTGGGAACCAGCTTTCTGTCAAGGTGTATGGATGAGTCAGTGCACGCATGAGACCAAAGAGGAGGAGATACTCGAGTGTTTTTTGGCCAGTGTGGTCCATGGCGTTGGTGCTCTGCACTGACAAGCTCAGGAATTGGGATTTATTTTCAGATAGGAGCTGGATCTCAGCTTCTAGCTGCTCTGTCCTCCTTTAGGTTCCCCTAAACACTGTTCTTGTTCACTGTTCTTGCACCAAGCACCTGTGTGCAAGGTGGGAGCCTCCCCCTGGGAAATCACGGTCTCTTACATAAAGCCAGCGCATGCCGAAGGCCTTGCTGCCTGCTAAGCATCTCCTGTTCCTCTTTTCTATCTGACTGAGGAACACAGACCAGCGAGGTGCAGGGAGGGGTGGACACTAGTCAGGACCGGAAGTGTCCTTGATAAAAGGGACGGTAGGCTTAGTCCAATTACAGAAAAACTCTGATTTCCACAAGAATAATGTTTTCCTTTAAAAAAATTTTTTTCTTGTTATGAAATACTGTTTTGCTTTTTTTCCTAGTTTTAATCTTGTATTTCCTAGCTACTGTCATGTATTTCTAAGAATTGTTCATTTCTAATTTTTTAAGCTTATTGGTATAAAGTTGTGATGATTTTTTGTTTTTTTATCCTTTTAATGTCTGCAGCCTGTTGTAGGATGGCCTAATGTTAGACTCCTGATATTTTTGTGCCTTACCTGATTTTCTCTTTGACCTACTTTCGGATGTTTATTCAGTTTCAAATACTGAAAGAGTCAGAGATTGGCTTTTGTGATCCAGTGTTGTATGTCTGTTCTGACTCATCGATTTGTAGTCCTGTCCTAGCCATCTCCTACTTTCTGTTTTTTGGTGAAGGAGATGTACTTTTTTGGGTAAACTTTTAATTTGTATCGGTTGGTAAACTTGTGTATTTGGTTCCTGATTTGTTTTCTCAAATAAACATGTAAGGCTATACATTTTTTCTGGTTTTCTTTAAGTATTTTCATGGTCATTCAATTCATAGAATTTTTTCTTTCCCATTATAATTACTTATGAGTTCCTTAGAAAAATAATTTTGAAATTTTCTACTCTGTGAGAAGATAATCTTTCTAAGTTTATTCTAATTGAGTCAGAGAATGTCATCTATATAATAAAAACTTTGAAATTTGGTGAAGAGAGCAGTTACAGCCATGAATGTGGTCTCTCTCTTTTTTGTTTCTCGTGGATTTGAAAAGAATGTTTTGAAATTGTCATGTGTGGTGTTTTCTGTATGTCTGTTAGATTATGCGTTACATTTTTGCTTAATCTTCTGTACGCTTAATTTTTTGTTTTCTGCTTATCACCTTCTGAGGAATGTGTTCAGGTCTCCAAGTATGACAGTGGATCTATTTTTCCTCACGGTTCTGGTAAAGTTTGTTTTACGTGCTCTGTGGCTACTTGTTGAAGGCACAATACGTTTACACATGAGTCTTTCTTCCAAACAGAACTTGACAGTCATGTCGTGGCCTCCCTCATCTCTGGGCTTGAGATCCGATGAATTCAGTAAAACCTAGCCATCTCCCTTGTTGATCCCTCACCTGCTACGTCTCTCCTACAGTCTTTTGCGTTCCAACCTTTCTTTATCCTTATGTTTTTCGCTTTTATACCACATTTAAAAGACAGTTTTAAAAGATTCAGTTTCATAATTTTTATCCCTAAGATTTTGTATTTGTGTCAGATTTTTCATTCACTCTCCCTTGTTTTTTGTATATTCCTTTTTTGCCTTTGGTTTTGTTTATTTTTTATCATTTCTCATTTCTTTTATCTTCTGAAGTTCTTCCCTGATTATTATCCCAGTTTAGCTTTAATAGTTAATAAAGTCTACAGTGAAGTGCAACGAGTCTCGATCTTCTTAAACAGGTACTGAAGCTTAGAAGACTTGACCATTGACGATACTCTGAACTAGTAAGATATTTTTGTCCAGTTTGTTACTTCTAGCCTATTCTGTTCTCGCAAATCAGACTTCCTGTTCTCTACAGTGTTTTGTTCATGTTCACTCATTTACTTTGATTTTTTTGCCTGCTTGATTTTTGCAGGTTAGAGCTTTCCTATGGGATAATGTCCCCACCTGAAATACATGTATCAGCCTTTCTTGGTTAGGGTCTGGAGGCTGTGTAACACTTCACTATTTCTTACTATGAAATGTTTTTATTTTATTCTCATTCTTTTTTTTCTTTTTTAAAGATGTTATTTATTTGAGAGAGGGTGAGCGAGAGAGCACAAGCAGGAGGAGTGGTAGAGGGAGAGGGGGAGGGAGAAACAGACGCCCTGCTGATCAGGGAGCCCATGCCGGGGCAATCCCAGGACCGTGGCTGAGATCATGACCTGAGCGGAAGGCAAATGCTTAACCGACTTTGTGACCCAGGCGTCCCTTTTATTCTCATTTTTTTTTAAGATTTTTAAAAANGCGGAAGGCAAATGCTTAACCGACTTTGTGACCCAGGCGTCCCTTTTATTCTCATTTTTTTTTAAGATTTTTTAAAANAAAGATTTTATTTATTTAGTTGACAGACAGCCAGTGAGAGAGGGAACACAAGCAGGGGGAGTGGGAGAGGAAGAAGCAGGCTCCCAGAGGAGGAGCCTGATGTGGGGCTTCATCCCAGAACACTGGGATCACGCCCTGAGCCAGAGGCAGACACTTAAGGACTGAGCCACCCAGGCACCCCTTTTATTCTCATTCTTAAAAGATGTTTTTATTATGTAGAGAAGGCTTAGTAGACAGGTACTCTCATTTAAAACATTGAAGATCTTGTACCATGATTATCTGGCTTTCACTTTGCTGATAGAAGTCAGCTGCCTGTTAAAAGCTCTTATACGCCTGGTTCCTTCATTTATTAATTCATTCTGCTGCAGTTGGGCTTGCTAAATCTGAAATTGCCAGTCTTTCANTGCTGATAGAAGTCAGCTGCCTGTTAAAAGCTCTTATACGCCTGGTTCCTTCATTTATTAATTCATTCTGCTTGCAGTTGGGCTTGCTAAATCTGAAATTGCCAGTCTTTCCNAGAGGGAACACAAGCAGGGGGAGTGGGAGAGGAAGAAGCAGGCTCCCAGAGGAGGAGCCTGATGTGGGGCTTCATCCCAGAACACTGGGATCACGCCCTGAGCCAGAGGCAGACACTTAAGGACTGAGCCACCCAGGCACCCCTTTTATTCTCATTCTTAAAAGATGTTTTTATTATGTAGAGAAGGCTTAGTAGACAGGTACTCTCATTTAAAACATTGAAGATCTTGTACCATGATTATCTGGCTTTCACTTTGCTGATAGAAGTCAGCTGCCTGTTAAAAGCTCTTATACGCCTGGTTCCTTCATTTATTAATTCATTCTGCTGCAGTTGGGCTTGCTAAATCTGAAATTGCCAGTCTTTCAACAGTTCTGGAGTTTTTTCAGCCCGTTTAAAAAATGGTCTTACCTCTTCTTTACAAGCTGCTTCCACATCCGTTAGACATCAGTTAGATTTTCTAACTTTGTGCTTCATGTTACATAAATTTTCTTTTATATTTATAATTTTTTTCTCTCTAGAATGCATTTAGATGCTTTCCTTTATTTTGTTAACTGTATGTTACTAATCTATTGTTTCATCATTCGTTTCTTAATTTTCGTTCTTCATTTTCAAGCAGATATAGTAGGACCCCAGTCTGCATTATTAAGGTTTTTGTTGTTAATCTGGCCTGCGTTTTGATCTTATGTTTTCTCACCTTTATACAACATATATAGGCCTTTTGTCATCTGTGTTGGAAAAGTTCATATCTCCATCTTTGCGGGCCTGGATCCTTTATTACATACACTCCCTGTTGCTTTGCATGGTCCATTTTGACTGAACTCATTTGTTGAGAATTCTTTTGGCTGGTTACAGAGTTGAGAGGATTTGTGTTTACCTCTGTCAGTCACTTGTGGATACAACATTTAGAAAAAAATGTTTAAAGATATATTTTAATGTTCTTTCCGTCCCTCCTCTTTTTCATTCTGTTTGAAGATTTTCTTTCTTTTTCATTAGTATTTCTCAAAGACTTTATTTCTATTTTTTCAAAAGCACAAGGTTTGGCATTATTTTAATATTGCTTTAATGTTCTTTCACTATTTTCCTTTCCAAGGTACCATACTGAAATTCTTTATTGAATTCTATTTTTATGTGACTTATTTCTGCCAGGAAAATATTCTTGTTAACACTTGGATAGTTTCAGCAAAGTTAATCCCTCTCTTTCTTTCTTTACAATGTTAAAATTTGTAAAACTAAGGTTTTACTTTGAATATTCTACCCTACTGTGAAAAGAAAGGTATTCTAGAATAAAAGAATAATATAAAATGTATGTGTTCTATAATAAATTATATGATAATAAAAGAAAGCTATGGTAACCATTCTAGGATCTATGGTTAATATACCCCATTCCTATCTTACACAATTTATGCAACTTTTTGTATTGCAATTTGCATGTGTCTTCTTTGAGGCAATTATGTATACATTTTGAAATACAGAGTGTGAAATTAAATAAACTAATTTCATTATTATTCCCAGCCTAGTCTTTAAATGGCCTTTTGGCTACTTTGAACACTGGGCTCTGAGAAATTTAGTGTTTGGGTCTTGATATACTTTGTTCTTGAAATGTAGGGTAACCTAGGCATTAGGTCTAGTCTCAGGAATTAACATCTTTTATGTTTGTTTCAGGCCTTTTTAAACAGTTTTTGGGGGAGTGTACATTCTTTTATTTATGTTGTTAAATTGACTTTATGTAACTGTTGACATAGTTATAAAAAAAAGCCTTGTTAATCTTCATGGTCCTCTGCAGTATACAAAAATTAGATGTTGGATACCATATTCCCATGTATTTCTAAATTTTAAATTGTCGGATGGATTTTAGCAAACAAACCTATCCAAGGCATGAATGATTCATTTCATCTTGCATTTTTTAGTTATTAAACCCCAGTGAAGGAGTTGATAATTATTTAAATGGATTGATTACTTCATGCCTAAAATAAGTGTTTTGAAATAGAAAAAAAGGGTAAACCCAGAACTGTGCTTTCAGAGGATGACCAGACTATTGGAAATAAGAGATTATCATAAATATTATAAAAGAAATAAATCAAGAAAAAATACATAAGTGTGTGTATGTATATGTAATCCAGTGCACAAGAATTTGTTCTATTTATACCATACTATAGAAAATGATAGAAAAAACTAATGTGAGTTGGAGTCATCAAAGTAGGGCTTGTTTATGAAAGAATGAATGAGTTTAAATTATGTATAGATTCTCAGTGTTTTAAAATTGTGTCACAGAAACTTCAGGTCTAATCTTAAAAACCAATCATAAACAGTAAGCATATCAGTTTCATTAATCAAAATACAAGTTTAAAAAGTAGGTATATTAAATTTTCAAGTTTTTCGTGTAACTTATTGGTGGAGAAGAAGTTATGCTTTATGTGGCTTTGAGGGAAAGTACTTGTAAGGGGCAGAGGCCAGTCCACCCTCTCCATATCTGTAAGGTCTGGATTACCTGGCCCGGATGCTCTAGAAATAAAAGAGGAATTTAAAGTAATGTATGTAGTGCAGTTTGGCGTTATTTCTGGTGGTTTGGTTGGGTCACTCCATGAGGACAGCAGATTGCTGGGAGGGTGTGCAGTTCCGCGTTTGGAGCCTCTGCTCCCGATGACAACTGAGACGCCGCTTTGTGCACCATCACCAAACATGAGAGACAAGCTCAGTCCTAAAAACACACATGCATAAAACGGGCAGAGAGCATGCAGATCCGAAGGAGGAAGGAATTAGGCTGCTCCTCTCAGTTCCAGATCCTGCTGTTCACTATTGGTGCTCCTCATTCCTCTGTTCAGGAACATGCGTAACTTTCATCCACATATGAATATACACCAGTGCCTTCATACTTTGAAAGGACTTCGTAAACGTTCATCGGGTTATGTTCAGGAAAGATTTCCCAAAGAGCTGCCCCTTGAGCGCAATTTCAAACAAATGAAATTATCCAGAGGCTGATTTCATCATTTATTTAATGTCAGCTATTTGCTGAACATAAGTTTGGAGAATTAAAAAAGTAAAAGAGAAAAGAAAAAAGAAAAAAAATGATAAAGAAAATCTGAGTTTAAATTTGAAGACAGGAAGGAAGTATCTGTTAAACTAATTCTCAGGGCGCCTGGGTGACTCAGTCGGTTAAGCTCTGCCTTCGGCTCAGGTCATGGTTCTAGGGTGCTGAGTTTGAGTCCCACATTGGACTCCCTGTTCAGTGGGGAGTCTGCTTCACCCTCCCTCTGTGATCTTTCTCTCTTTTAAGTAAATAAAATCTTAAAAAAAAATGGGTAGAATACAGTGATCCCAATTTTGAGTAAACACATGTTATGCCCACCAAAGCCATCACTAAAGCATTTCAGTGACACTAGTATTCTTGGATGGTGGTAGTTACCCATCAGAACCAGTGTGAACCAACTAGAAACTGATGAATTGCCTTTCCACTCAGCTCACTGCTTTTTGGTGTGAGTCACTGAAGGCTCGTGACTTTCTAGGATGTTGGAAAGCATTTTCAACAATGCAGAATCCTTGTGCCTGAGTAATATTCTGCTTATCAAGGTTTTAGGGACTAACGGTTGAAAATAGGGGGGAAAAACTCAGCCATAATTTAAAATGTTTATTATAAAGGACGGTGACCGACTTCCATCAATTTGCAAAATGAGTATGGTTGTGAGACAATACCCTATAACTATCATAGTAACTTTAGTTTTAAGAATTAACGTTGCACAGTATTCAGAGATACTGGAATGTAGAGATAAGAGGAGCTTTTGTGAGGCGCGCGTGTCACCCTTGGTGCTAGCAACAGGCTGTTCTTACTCTTTTGAAAAAGAGTAAGAGAAAATGCATTGGATTAAAAAAAAAAGTTTGGTTGTGATCATAAGAAGAGATTTTCTGTTTTACCCCTTCCCTGTAGCTCTATCCCATCTCAAATTTTCAGGAATTGATTCACTAATTAACTCTGTTGGAGTGGTGGCGGTCTGAAGAAATAGGTGGTGAAACAAATGTGACCTTTGTAACAACAAAAAGGAAGGGCTGGTAGATACTCGGGTAATTCTGATAATCATTGTTATACATTGTGTATGTTTTGTATAGGAGAATGACTAAAACTATGGGGTTCCATGTGCCTCACGGAAAAAGTTTTGTTTTCTGTCTAAGTAATGAAATGGATTTTGTTTGCTTTCGGATATTCTACAACAGTTTACTGGTGTGAGTCTACCTGTAATTTAGCAGTCACCTTGTCTCGCTTCAACAGGTCTGGCAGATGGTAGTGAGGATTTCCTTACAAGGTTTACAGTTTCTGGTAAATTTCTTGCCTTGTTTGTTCTTTTTCTGAAATTTTGTGTGTGTGTGTGTGTGCACGCACGTGTGTGTGAACGTACACATACATACCCAGTCATATTCATATAAGGTGCTCCTTTGTATTTTGGGACTAAGTTGAAAATTACATGCAGATTCAGAATTGTACTGACTCCCGATAATTTTTCCTGTTAATATGTATTGATGATGCGCTTAACAAACCTTTCTGAGCACCTACGTGTCACTTTTCCATTTTTTAATAAAAATATATTTGACATGTAGCATTGCATAAATTTAAGGTGTAAAACATGTTAATTTGATAGTTGATGTATTGTTCTGTGATTGCCATTGTAGTGTAGAGGTACCCTAATTAGCACCTGCCACATTATTTAATTATCATTTCTTTTAGTGGTTAGAATAATTAAGTATTAGTCTCTTAGCAAGTTTGATGGTAATCCTACAGTCTTGTCTGTGTTCATTACACTGTGCATTAGATCTCTAGAGCTTATTTACTACTCCTTGCAAGTTTGTCCCCTAAGCAATGTCAGTCCTATTTTCCCACCCCTCATCCTTTGGTAATCACCATTGTGTTGTATTTTCATGAGTTTGGCTTTTTTAGATTACGCATGTAAGTATACCACATATTACTTGCCTTTCTCTTACCTCATTTAGTATAATTGCTCAAGGTCCATCTATGTTGTCTCCAATGGCAAGATGGTCTTCTTTCACATGGCTGGATAATATGTATAATATATGTGTATTACTTGAATATATACCATGCATATGGATAATATATATAACATAATGTATATGCATCACATCTTCTTTATCAGTTCCTCCAATGATGAACATTTAGGTTTTTTCCATATCTTGGCTATTGTGCGTAATGCTGCAATGAACATGGGAGTTCCGCTATGTCTTTGATATGTTGTTTTCATTTCCTTTGGGCATATACGCAGAAATGGAGTTGCTGGGTCATATAGTAGATATGTTTTTAATTTTTTGAGGAACCTTTGTATTGTTTTACATATTGGCTGAACCAATACACATTTCCACCAACAGTGGGAAGTGTCCCCTTTTCTCCACATTCTTGATATACTTGTTCTCTCTTCTTGATTCTAGCCAATCTAACAGGTGTGAGGTGGTATCTCATTGTGGTTTTGATTTGCCTTTCCCTGATGATGAGTGATGTTGAGCATTTGTTCATGTACCTGTTTGCAGTTTGTATGTCTTCTTTGGAGAAATGTCTGCTCAGTTACTCTGCCCCCCCCTTTTTTTCTTATCATGTTGTTTGTTTTTGTTTGTTTTGAGTTGTCTGAATTCTTTATATATTTTGGATATTAACCCCTGTTATATATATTTGGTTTGCAAAAATGTTCTTTCCTTCTGTAGCTTGCCTTTTCATTTTGTTACTTCTTTCTTTTGCTATGAAGAAACTTTTAAGTTTTATGTATTCCATTTGCTGATTTTTGTTTTTGTTCGGCATTTGTGCTTTTAGTATCATCTCCAAAAACTCATGGCCAAATCCAATGTGAAAGAGCTTCTTCCCTACATTTTTTTCTAGTTTTGTGGTTCAGGTGTTATATTTCAATCTTGATACATTTTGGGTTAGTTTCTGTGAGTTCTGTAAGATAGTGGTCCAATTTCTGCATGGAGCACTGGGTGTTATATGCAAATAATGAACCATGGAACACTACATCAGAAACTAAGGATGTACTGTATGGTGACTAACATAATAAAAAATTGTTATTAAAAAAAAGATAGTGGTCCAATTTCTTTGTTCTGCATATGTTTTTTCAGTGTTTTCAGCACCATTTATTAGAGGCTATTCTTTCGCCATTGAGTGTTCTTGGCCCCTTGTGGAATATTAGTTGACAGTATATGTGGAAGTTTAATTCTGAGCTCTGTGGTCTGTTCCCTTGGTCTGTGTGTCTATTCTTTTGCTTGTAGCATATTGTTTTTATTACCATGGCTTGTAGTATAGTCAGGAAGTGTGATCCCTCCAGCTTTGTTCTTTCCCAGCGTTGCTTTGTCTATCCAGGGTCTTTTTTGGTTCTGTACAAATTTTAGATTTTTTTTTTGTTTTTGTTTTTTTTTTTAGTTTCTTTGAAGCAGTTGGAATTTTGATGGGGATTGCATTGGCTCTATAGATGGCTTTGGGTAGTACGGACATTGTAACTATTCTTTCAATCCATGAACACAAGATGTCTTTCCGTTAGTTTGTGTCTTCTTCGGCTTCTTTTGGCAAGGTCTTATACTTTTCAATGTACAGATCTTTTGCTCCCTTGATTAAATTTATTCGTTGGTATTTTATTGTTTTTGAAGCTATTGTAAATAGGATAGTTTTTATTTCATTTTTGGATATTACATCATTAGTATATAGAAATGCAACTGCTCGTCATATACTGATTTTAAATCCTGCAATTTTCCGGAAGTTCCAACAGTTTTTTGGTAGTCTTAGGGATTGTGTATATACAGAATCAAATCATCTACAAGTAATGGCAGTTTTACTTCTTCCTTTCCAATTTGGATGCCTTATTTGTCTTGACTGAATGCTCTAGGTAGGGCTTCCACTACTATATGGAGTGAGAGGGGTGAGAGTGAGCGTCCTTGTCTTTTTCTTGATCTTAAAGGAAAAGCTTTCAAATTCTATGTTGAGTAAAATGTTAGTTATGGATTTATTGTATACGGCCTTTATTATGTTGAGTTGTGTTCTTTCCGAGGGTTGAGGGTTTTATCAGGAAAGGATCCTGCATTTTGTCAAATGCACTTTTATCATCTATTGTGATGATCATGTTATTTTTTAATCTTTCATTCTGTTAATGTGCTATATTACATTTATTGATTTGTGTATATTTGACCCATTCTTGCATCCCAGGGATAAATCCCACTTGGTCATGGTGTATGATCATTATTATGTATTTTAGTGTGTTCTGGAATTTTTTTAATGTGTTCTTGAATTTGGTTTGCCAATATTTTGTTGACAATTTTTGCATCTATATTCATCAGGGATTTGGTCTATAATCTTACTTTCTTGTGTTCTTTTCTGGCTTTGGTTACATGGTAATATTGGCATCATAGAATGAAATTGGAGGTATTCCCTTCCTCTTTAATTTTTTTGGAATAGTTCAAGAACACTTGGTGTTTGTGTTGTTTTTGTTGTTGTTGTTGCATATAATTGTTTATAATAGTCTTTTAAGAGCCTTTGTATTTCTGTAGTATCAGTTGATTTCTAATTTTATTTATTTGAGTCTTCTCTCTTTTTTAATTAGTCTAGCAAAAGGTTTGTTAGTTTTATCTTTTTGAAAAACCAGCTCTTAATTTAATCGATCCTTTCCATTGTTTTTCTGGTCTCTATTTACTTCTGCTGTGATTATTATTATCTTCCTTCTCCTGTCGTTATTATCTTCCTTCTCCTAACTTTGGACTTAATTTGTTCTTCTTTTTCTAGTTCCGTGAGGTACAAAATCAGGTTTTTTTATTTGAGATCTTTCTAAATACTTAATATATGCATTTATCACTATAAACCTTCTTCTCAGAACTGCTTTTGCAGCATCCCATAGAATTTGATATATTTCCATTTTCCTTTGTTTCAAGATAATTTTTTATTTCCCTTTTGATTGTTCCTTTGATCCAGTGGGTATTCAGAAGTGTGTTGCTGAGTTTCCACATATTCGTAGAATTTTCACTTTTTCTCTTATTTAAAAAAAAAAAAAACACAACTTATTTTTTTTAAAATAGGCTCCACAACACCCACATCAAGGGTCGCACACTCCACTGACTGAGCCAGCCACACACTCCTCCTCTTTTCTCTTATTGATTCCTTGTTCATACCATTGTGGTCAGAAAAGAACCTTGGTATAATTTCAGTCTCCTTAAAATTACTGAGATTTGTTTTGTGTCCTATCATAGGATCTATCCTAGAGAATGTTCCATGTGCACTTGAGGAGAATGTGTATTTTGCTGCTGTTGGACGGAATGATGTATATATGTCAGTTAAGCCATTTGGTCTAAGATGTAGTTCAGTTCTGGTGTTGATTTTCTGTCTGGATCATCTGTCCATTGCTGACAGTGGGACACTGATGTTTACTGGTATTTTTGTGTCTGTTTTTCCCCTTCATACCTGTTAGTATTTGCTTACTGTATTTAGGTATCCCAATGGTGAGTGCATATGTATTTCCGATTGTTTTATCTTCTTGATTTATCGAACGCTTTATTATTCTATGACAGCCTTCTTTGTCTCTTGTTACTGTTTCTGACTTGACATCTATTTTCTCTGATATAAGTATGGCTACCTTTGCTTTTCTTAGATTTCTACTTGCGTGGAATATCTTCTTCTATCTCTTCATTTTGAGCCAATGTGTGCTGAGAGTTGAAATGAGTCTCTGTAGGCAACATATACTCTGTTCTTGTTTTTCGTTTGTTTGTTTGGTTGGTTGGTTTTTTAATCCATTGGGTCACTCTGCACCTTTTTTTTTTTTTTTAATGATTTTTTATTATATTATGTTAGTCACCATACAGTACATCCCCGGATTCCGATGTAAAGTTCGATGCTTCATTAGTTGCATATAACACCCAGTGCACCATGCAATACGTGCCCTCCTTACTACCCATCACCGCACTCTGCACCTTTTGATTGGATAATTGAGTCCACTTACTTTAGAGTGATTATTGATACGTAAGGACTTGCAACTGCCAACTTATTGTTTGCTTTCTGGTTATTTTTCATGGTGATTTGCTCAGTGTCCCTACCCCCCCCCCCCCCTTTTTTTTTTTTGATGTTCTGTGAATCTAGTCTAGATTTTTGCTTTGTGGTTACCATGAGGTTTATGTAAAACATCTCGGAGATAAAACAGGTTATTTTATGCTGAAAGGAGCTTCTCTTCATTCCTGTATAAAAGCTCCACCCTTTTACTCCTCCCCTTTTATGTTTTTAATGTCACACTTCACTGATTTAATGCTGTGAATTTGTTAACAAATTATAGTAGCTGTAACTTTTAATACTCTTCCTTTAACCTTTATACTGTAGTTAAGTGGTAACAGTGCTGTTCTAATATGGAGTTACAGTTTTCTAATTCTATAGCAGAGTGGAGTGTGTTTTTGTGTCACTGATTAAAATCTTTTCATTATAGCTCGAAGAACTTCTTTTAGCATTTCTTGCAAATCAAGCCTTGTGGTAGTAAGCTTGCTTTAGCTTTTGTTTATCTGGGAAAGCCTTTTTTTCTCCTTCATATCTGAAGGATAGTTTTGCCAGGCAAAGTATATTTGACTGACGGTCTTCATCTTTCAACACTTTGAATATGTCATTCTACTCTTGCCAAGCCTGCAGAGTTTCTGCTGAGAAATCTGCTGATAGCCTAATAGGGTTCCTTTGCAAGGTTACTTTCCTTTCCCTGGCTGCCTGTAAGATTCTTTATCGTTGATTTTTCACAGTTTTGTTATAATGTGTTCTGGAAAATATGTTTTTGCATTGAGATGATAGGCTGTTGTAGTCATTTTGTGGACTCGTACCAATTTCTTCCCAGGTTTGGGAATTCCCAGCTATTATTTCATTAAGTAGACTGTCCCCTTTTCCCCCTTTTCTTCTTCTAGTATACCAGTTACTCTTATATACGCCTTTTTGACCAAAACTGATAGCTCTTGCTGGGTTTCTTCACTATTTAAAATCTTAATTTTCCCTCCTCATCAAACTGAACTGTTTCTCTATTCCTATCTTCCAAGTCACTTATTCTCCTTTTCATCTGGTCTGCCCGGTTACTGATGCTTCATCCTCCATCCCATTTACTGAATTCTTCAGTTCTAGTATTTGTTTGTTTCTTCCTTATAATTTTAATCTCTTTGGTAAAGAACTACTGTGTTCATTAATTTTGTTCCTGAGTTCACTGAATGACCTTTCTGAGTTTTCTGAATTCTTTATCAGTAAGAGTGCAGTGTTCTGTGCCTTTGAGTTCGGTTGCTGGAGAATTATTTTCTTTTTGTGATGCCATATTTCTTTGATTGTGTATGGTGTTTGAAGACATGCAAGTAAGTCACCTTCCCTGGTTAAGGTTTTGTGTTTACTTTGGATCTTATAATTCCACGGGCTGGCCATTAGAAGCCTTTCTTTTTTATTTTGGAAGGTGGCACTGTAGCTTGTTTGTGGTTTCTCCTGTAACAGCTGGCTCTTGTGGATGTACTTGGCTGGTGGCAGAGTGGGGGGTGTTGTGGGCTTGGCAGCCGGGGCTTTGGGGTGCCACTGCCTGGCGTGGCATTAAGTGGGGCATATCCAGAGGTCCATAGGCGGTCCTGCTGAAGTCCTGAAGCAGACAGCAGAAAGCCTGCTTGGTATTCTCGACTGTCTCCTTCCCTTTGCTCTCTGACCCCGCAGTCACGGGTTCCTCCTCAGAAATCCAGGTGCTGCTGGGAAGAAATGGGTCCCACCTGCTGCAGCCTGGATAGCTGCCTCGAACATCACTCCTCCGACCAGTGACAGGGTGTTGGCCTTTGCCTTGTGGTTTATGTATCTCTAGAACTTAGTTCCCAGTCACTAGGGTGTCACTTACAGGAAATATCTTTGTTAAGTGACTCTTCCACGAAATGATATTTTCTATCAGACATGTCACAATATTTAATTTTTGTTTGAAAACCTAAGTTATAAAGCCGTTTAATGTTGTGTTCTGTTTTTTCTAGCTAGGTATCTTGAGTATCATATTTTTAAAATATATATACATTTACATAAGATCTAAACTATGAAGGCAGGTATTATTTTCTCTTTATAATTTAATTTTCTTTACAGTTATTTTTTAAGGAGTCATTTATTCCAATCGTGAAGACACCTGGATGCTATGGGAAACCCTTCTCACTTTATCTCAGTACTGACTGCTATCCGTAGTCTGTTGTTTTTTACCTGAGTGTCCCGTTTATTTGTAAAGGACTTGAATGGACATGCTGGCTCATTTTAAATTTTGTATTAGCAGAGTTCACATTTAGTGCTGTCACAGAACTCGAGATATTTGCTTCTTGGGATTTGTGAGTTGGACGGTGTTAAAGTTCTGTGACAAGAACAGTGCACTTATTTTGTTTAATGTCAGTTGAAGCCTATCTAATATTTCCTAGATGGTTAAGTATATGAAATTATATGTAATACAAAATATAGAAAAATTAAAAATCTGATGTCTTCCTCCAGGCATCACTGTCTTCACAGAAGGATATATGCTTGGCAGAAATGTGGATGAAGAATCTCCATCCTTGTAACAAATCCTCCAAAGATTTCCAAAAAGTTTCATACTTTAAGTCCTTGGTCCCTCGATTTGCAATTTCTCCAAGCCCCTGTGGCGTTTGTATTAACATTGGACATTCACATCTTTCTTTCAACAACTCTCATTGGTTTTATTCTTCTTACGAACTGTTACTGCTCAGACTTTAATGATGGTTTTTGCTGAACAGCCAATACCTGGGAAAACAAACAGAAGCCTGAACTTGCTAAATCTCTATGTATTTAACCTCTGCTATCCTAAGTATATCTGGCATGCGAACAGCCCTGTGAAGGCAACCAGAGGCGCTTTGAACATTGCATTTGCCTTCATGAAGTGATCTTTCAAAAATCTGCTTGAAATTCATGGACCAAGAGAATGAAGGTCTGAGAGAAGCAAATGAAACTCTTGTGGTTAAATCATAACTAACAATTCAAGTACCCTTTGAACACAGACATCACTGACAATCTATGACAGTGTGTTTTATGATGTGAATTTAAATGAAAGCTTGCCTGCAGCGTTATGGTGTCCCCAATTCTAATGGGCTGTGACCCCTGTGGGTGTGAATTTTTCTGTGTAGGAGTTACCACTGCTGGCCCTTCTCAGCCCCACTCACAGAACAGATGTCTAGTCAACCCTGGCTCTTCCCTGACACCCATAAATATGGCAGATCACCCCTCTTCCCCGCCCCAGTAGCCTGTTCAGCCACTCCTAATTGATAGACCTTGGCATGTAAGAAAAATATTTTTGCTCTGCCTACTAGGATATGCTGAAATCAGCATAACATATTTATGTATGTATGTGTGTTTATGTATGTACACACACACACACATACATACATATACACACATGCTCCAGAAATCTGTGAAGTGGGGCGCTAATTCCCTGGAATAAATCCAGGGGTGTTTGGAAGTAGTGGGATGGGAAACAGGTCTTTGTAAATGGTATGTTTTGTCAGGGAATTTTAGAGTAAAGTAAACTAAGCAAAATTCCAAATATAGGATACATAAGGTAACACAGGACTGTGTGGAGGAGCTGTGAAGGCCCATTGTGGGGCCGCAGGAAGTCTGTGGTGTGTTTGGTGTGACTGGGAGACGTTAGAGGCCATTGGTTTGATAAAGGGCGCTGAATGATGTCCTCCGAAGTTCGAAGGTTAGAGACAAAAGCAAATAGATGTCGAGACTTTGAACTTTTACCTGGTTGTCTTCATATTGAGTTTGTCACCTTCCAGGTTATCTTCTCAGTGAAAATAGCAGATTTTTGTCAGTTCACAATTTTTAAACAGATTATAGTCAATCCATAGGTAATAAACATTCAATGCTGTTAGGCATTAACTGGTTAAATAGTATTGTTACCATTTGTAGACTAAGTAACTGAAGATCAGGTGCTTTCCTAAAGAAAAACAATTCCAGCAACAGCCATGATATTTGGGGCCATCGTGATCCATTTCTTCCCTCGCGTCATCGTTGACACACACAGTGACTCACCGTAATGACCTAGATATGTTATTGGGGAAGACGTAGGGCTACCCCTTTAGTTCTAAAATTTGATGTGCAGTAGAGTCACCTGGTGATGTTTCTTAAAATGTTGATGTCAGTTGTCTCTCTGAAGAATCTGATTCCCAGCCTCTGGTTTAGATTTTGCAAATCAACAAACACCTCCAGTGATTGTGATGCACTGGATTTAGGGACCATTTTGTGAGAAACACTTCAGTCTTTCCCGCTGAGACTTCAGCATTCATTGTATTCAACTTGTGAGGTCGTCCTTGAGACCATGAAACAGTGGACTCACCCATTTAGAACAGGGCTGGGGACCCAGATGAGCTGGAAGTGATATGGATTGAGGGGGCTGTGTTGTGGCAGAGTCTGAAGTGGGAGGAGAGGGCGGCGGAGGGAAGAGCGTTGAGGGCTGAAAGCAAATGTGTGTTCTAGAGGGTTCCAGGCCACAGACAAGACTGTGGAGGACACGTATCCCTCCTTGTCCTGTTCCCATGGAAAATTAACTCAGGAACTGAAAATGTTGATCTATGAAGAGATGAATTGCCTAAGTTTATTATAAATATACATTAATTAATTGTGCCCCAGACCCACAGCTGAGCTCATTTCCTTCTGTCCTGTGGCGTCAGGAGAGGCCATGTGTCTGGACTTCAGCTAAGATGGGCACAGCAGTGTGACCTCAGGCCTGGCTTGTGAAGACCCCGACGCAAGGCCCTGTTTTGTTTCTCCGCTGGCAAACTGGGGAGGACAATGAGGGTGGTGGGGGAGGTGCAGACGACAGTGGAAGGGCCTGGCTCCTGGGGACAGCTGTGAGTCAGGAACAGACTTTTGTATTCAATGAGCCACTGAGGCTTGGAGGTGGTTCTGTTAGAAGCTGACACCTTCTGGGTCCACTTCTGGTTTCCCCAGGTGAAGTTATCGGGAAAACCCCTTAACTTTTGCTGATAATAATTAAATGTTCATTGGCTCAGGTCATGATCCCAGGTCCTGGGATCGAGTCCCACATTGGGCTCCCTGCTTGGCGGAAAGCCTGCTTCTCCCTCTTCCCCTTGCTTGTGTTCCCTCTCTCGCTCTCTCTCTCTCTGTCAAATAAATAAAATCATAAAAAATAATTAAACGTTCGCTAGACTAGAAAAGCAGCTTCTTGGAGGATCATCATGTGAAGTAAATACAAGTTTGCAGGCAGCAAGTGGAATGCTCGTCAAAGACAGGCCGTAATTTGATGAGTGAGCATCCTTGCTCACACTAAGGGTGCAGGTGTGTTACCACAGGCTTCACTCACTATCCCACAGTCTCTCTCTTGCTTGTGCCGAAACCTCAGGACGTGCCTGATCGGAAGAAACAATTGCTGAACTGTCCAGAGCAGAAAACATGCAAGTCCTACGATCACCCTGTGTTTTAGGAAAGCTGAGCAGTTTGAATCATTTTGCCTTCCCCTTGGAAAGGAGCCCAAGGTTTATAAATCCTCCTAACGTGAGTTTTACAGTGACCGATGAGTCCTCCCTGAGCTGGTCCTGTTCGAACACCAGGCAGGAGGTTTGTGATCTGCTGGGCCTTCAGCCAGTGAGCGGGAGACTGCTGAGCGTCATTCTGAGCTGGAAACACTTTCTGCTTCTGGCCTTACATTTGCTTGTTGGCTTGGTTGCTGCGTGTCCTTGGCTGTGATATGGTCACGCACGCTTGTGTGAGGCTTTGTGCCCCTTTGCTCTGCCATCGCCTGTGCTGCTTTCTCTCTTGCTACCAGCCCCAAGACTCTGAGAGGCTGGGGCATCGCCATCAGGGATGGTTCTCAGAAGTTGTTCTGAGCGGTACCTGCAGCATCCAAATCCATGTTGCTGTTCTGGAGTCAAGTGCTCTTGAAGAGTTCAAGCTTCAATGGGAAGCTTTTTTTTTTTTTTCCTTTTAAAGCTGCAATGATTTCCTTTTATTTGCTTTATAATGTTCAGAAGCCACATGCCATATTTTAATATTTAGTTTGTAATTACTTCCCCTGGCCCCTCTGTGCCCTCAGCCCACCCGCAGTCAAACACGCACACACGGGGCTGAGAGCTGGTTAGAGAGATGAGAATTTGGGGGTGGCTGTTTTTCCTCATTTCTTTTCCTGAACTCATTGGTCTTGAAGACTGTTTACCTGTGAACAACATCTTCTAATACTGTCTTTTTAAAAAAGTTAATCTCCAACAATTTCATCTTTTTCTTAAAAATATAATTAATAAAAGTGATAATGTAGCTTTTCAACATTATGGTTTTTTGGTTGTTTTTTTTTTTTAAAGATTTTATGTATTTATTAGAGAGACAGTGAGAGAGGGAACACAAGCAGGGAGAGTGGCTGAGGGAAAAGAAGGCTTCCCGCTGAGCAGGGAGCCTGATGCAGGGCTCGATCCCAGGATCCTGGGATCATGACCTGAGCCGAAGGCAGATGCTTAATGACTGAGCCACCCAGGTGCCCCACATTATGGTGTTTTAATCTAATCTGAGTATTTCAATATAACTGAGTTGCCATAGCAACCTGTTAGATGTGCAAATGCAAGAAAACTTCAAACAAGAAATGTTTTGATCGTGTCTGTTCCTAATTGATACTCTCTCATTTCCAGGATTTCCATTGGATGTTTTTATAACATTTAGTGGAATACATATTTATTAGCAGTTAGAAGTTGTTTTGTAGACAGTAAAACTATTACAACTTTATAATATTTATCTTAAAAATATGAAATATATGTGCAGTGCTTCGATAGACTGAAAAGTTGTGCTTACACAGCTATCTTTGCCATTTCTCAGAGCAGAGAACCAAAATTTGCTCCTCTGTGTTTCCGCACCCTGAGCATGGGTCCCACCTGGCACTCACCATGTTTTATGGATAGTGCTAACGTTGCTAATTTTGTGCTAACACTTTCTCTTCCTTGTGTATCATTACTACAAAATTCAGTGCCTATTGCATGGTAGGTATCCAAGACTTGTGTCTTTGCTTGTTCTTTTTGTAACTTTGGAACCTTATGTCTCAGGGACTTGGACTTGGTTCAAGCCAGGCACTATGTCAAGATACATGAATGAAGTGGGGCAGATGGAGCCTTCAAGGAAATCTCCAAATGAATGAGGGAGGCTTGTTTACGCTACAGTGTAACACTTTGAAATATATAGATGTTGCAATTTTTTGTTGGTGGTGGAAAAACCTACATAACAAAATTTACCATTTGTCTATTTATAAGTGTACAATTCAGTGACATTAAGTACATTCATGCTGTTGTACAACCATCACCGCCATCTACCTCCAGGACGTATCCATGTTCCCAGGCTGTAACTCCTTCCCCATGAACCAGTAACCCACTCTAGGTACCTCATATACATAGAATCATGCAATACCTGTTCCTTTGTGACTGGCTTACTCTTCGCCCAGTATTTTCAATGTCAAATTTTCTTTATCAAGGCTGAATAAGATTATGTATGAATATAGCACATTTTGTCTCTCTGTTCATCTGTCAGTGGATGCTTAGGTTGCTTCGCCTTTTGGCTCTTGTGAACAGTGTTGCTGTGAACATGTGTATACAGATATCCATAGCAGTGTCTGCTTTCATTTATTTTGAAATTCCAGGTCTGGAATTGCTGGATAGTATTAGGTAAACCTATGTTTGCTTTTCGGAGAAACCACCATACTGTTTTCTGCAGTGGCTGCACCATTTTACATTCCCACCAGCTGTGCACAGAGGTTCCCGTTATTCCACGTCCTCACCAAAACTCATTATTTTCTAGTTTTTTTTTGTTGTTGTTTGTTTTTGGCAATAGGCACCCTAGTGGGTATGAAGTGGTATCTCATTGTGGTTTTGATTTGCATTTCCCTATCAATTATCAGTTACCAGTGTTGAGCATCTTTTCATACACTAGTTGGTCATTTCTTTAGAGTAATGTCTGTTTCAGTCCTTTGTTTCTTAATCAGGTTGTTTGGTTTTTTTTGTTGAATTATAGGAGCTCTCTCTCTATTCTTGATGTTAATCCCTTATTAGATATATGATACACAGGGATTTTCTCCCATTCTATGGGTTATCTTTTTACTCTTGATTATGTCCTTGATACAGAAATATTTTTAATTTTGTTAAATGCAGCTTAACTATTTTTTTTTCTTTTGTTGCCTTGCTTTTGGTGTCATATCCAAGAAATCATTACCAAATCAGATGTAGTAAGCTCTTGTCCTATGTATTCTTCTAAAAATTTCGTAGTTTTAGTTCTTTAGGTAAAGCCTTCAATTCATTTTGAGTCATCTTGTATGTGGTACATACTAAGAGTCTAACTTCATTCTTTTTTGCATGGAGGTAAATAGTTTTCCAACACCATTTGTTGAAAAGAGTCTTTTAGCCCTTGAATGGTCATGGCACCATTGTTGAATATTTTGCAATATTCATGTGGGGGGTTTATTTTTTTGTAACATTGCTAAATTTGTTTATTAGTGCTAATAGATTTGTGTGTGTGTGGTATCTTTAGGGTTTTCTGCATATGAGGATATATGTGGGGGTTTATTTTTTTGTAACATTGCTAAATTTGTTTATTAGTGCTAATAGATTTGTGTGTGTGTGGAATCTTTAGGGTTTTCTGCATATGAGGATATATCAACTGTGAACAAAGATAATTTTACTTCTTCCTTTTTTTATTTGGAAACCTTTTATTTCTTTTTCTTGTCTAATTGCTCTGGCTAGGACTGACATTACTGTGTTCAGTAAGAGTGGAACGAGTGGGGATCCTTGCCTTGTTCCTGATCTTAGAGGAAAAGCTTTCATGTTTTTACATTTGAATATGATGGTTGCTTGTGTTTTTCATATGTGACCTTTATTATGTTAGGAGGTTCTTTTCTATTCCTAGTTTGTTGAGTGCTTTTATCATGAAGGATTGTTTTATTCTGTCAGAAGCTTTTTCTACATCAATTGAGATTATCGTGGGGTTTTTGCTTTCATTCTGTTAATGTGGTGTATGTCATTGTTTGATTTTCATATGTTAAACCATTTTTGCATTCAAGGAATAAATCCTGCTTGGTTTGTGAATAGTTCTCTTAATCTTGAATTTTGGTTTGATGGTATTTTGTTGAACATTCTTGTATCAGTGTTCATGAGAAATAATTGGTCTGTCATTTCGTTGTTGTTAGTTTTCTTTGTCTGCCTTTGATAACAGGGTAATGCTAGCGGCATAGAATGAGTTAGTTCAGGCTGCTATAACAAAAATACCGTAAACTGGTGGCTTGTAAACAACGGAAATTAATTTCTTACAGTTTTTGAGACTGGAAAATCTAAAATCAAGGTGCCAGAACACTCAGTGTCTGGCAAGGGCCCTCTTTATGGTTCATAACCAGCACCTTCTCATTATGTCCTCACATCATGGAAGGATGAGGGAGCTCTGTGGTTCTCCTTTATAAAGGGACTGATCCCATTCACAGCGTCTCCACCATCGTGACCTAATCACCTTTCAAAGACCCCAGCTTTTAATACCATCACCTTGGAGGTTAGGATTTCTACATGTGAATTTTGGGGGGACACAATCTATAGCAGAAGTGTTTCCTCTTCAATTTTTTTGGAAGAAGTTGAAAAGGATTGGCTTAATTCTTTTTTAACTGTTTGGTAGAATTCATTGAAGACACCATCTGATCCTGGGCTTTTCTTTGTTGGGAGGTTTTGATTACTGATTCAATCAATCTGTTAATTATAGATTTATTCAGATTTATTTCTTCATGATTCAGTCTTGGTTGTGTGTGTATGTTAATGTTTCAGTGAGGGAATTAGGACCTGGAATTCCTTAGTGTACCATCTTGCTGGCATCACTCTCTGTTGTATTATTTTTATGTTGTGTTACCGTCCTAAAAACCATTGGCAGTAGTACAAAATGGTTCATGCAATAAGAACTTCCTTTTCTTGTTTTCTAGCAAGTGTTTTCTCTCACTTTTGCATGATTGCACTACTAAATCAGCGATTAGTGGATATTACTGATCTTGCCATGATTAAAGTCTGTATTTTACACTGATGGCACGTGTCTTAGTGCAGAGAGTGGTGACCCTGCTTTTGAGAAGCATGGATTCATGTTCCAAACATGAAACATGATGATAAACAACACTCGTATTTTTGTGACTCAGTTGTCTTATCTGTAAAATGAGAACGTTAAAGTAAATGATGTTTAAAGACTCTTTTATATCTAATTCTCTATGTTTCTATAATGTAGATAGTAATTTAAATTTTGAAACTATGTAAGTGAGCATAAGAATATTTTTTATGTGTACCCCTCCAGACTACACCTACCTGAAGCACTTTGGATTAGGTCAACAGGTAGCCCTTATGAAAATAGTGATGAGGGCACTGGGATAAATTATTGGGACCTAAGAAAACAGAATCAGACTCTCAAATCAACATGCGCCTGCCCCAGCCTTTCAGAGAGCATTGTAGGTTGTCTGTGAGCTTTACCCTGAGGGTGAAACAGAACACATCGCTGGACATTTTCCTGGAGGAAATGTTCATTGTCGGCAGGGAGGATCTTTGGAGAATAACCATGTATGATACACCTCAATTACCCTTTGATTTTGTCCTAGGAGAATATGGTTCAAGTTCTTTAATAAAATGAGTTTTAAGAATATGACAGGAAAAAAAAAAATGTGACAGGAAAAGCCCACCCTTGATGTAATATAAGAAAATGCAGAAGGAAAAAAAAAAAACAGTAACCTCTTCCATGTCAATAGAAAAAGAAACTAGGAGGGCACCTGGGTGTCTCAGTTGGTTAAGCATCCGCCTTCGGCTCAGGTCATAATCCCAGGGTCCTGAGATCAAGTCCTGCATCGGGCTCCCTGCTCAGTGGGGAGTCTGCTTCTCCCTCTCCATCTGCCCTTTCTCCTGCTCATGGTCTCTCTCTCACTCTAGCTTGCTCTCTCTCAAATAAATAAAGTCTTTAAAAAAAAAAAGGAAACTGGGTTCATAAAGATGGAAGAAACTATATGGTATTTGCACACAAGGTCCATCCGGAAGACTCTCACAAACTGACCATTCAAATATGAGAGAAAATAAGATTGCTTTAATATTGCTTATTGCCCAAAAAACTATTGCTGGCTATTTTAGGACTTGAGGCCTGTGTGTTTAACATTGCTATGAAGAAAATTTGTGTACGCCAAAGGAGATTCTTCCTTATTTTCAGAAATTGTAGCATGGAAAATACAACAAAATATATTTGAGGAGGTTTCTAAAAGCAAATAAAATTCTATAAACACTCAGTTTACTTTAGATGTTAAAATATAATAATCATGAATAATAGCCACAAATATTTCTTCTGGGCAATTTGCTTTTCTGTTTGCTTATAAATTACACATACCTAAAGACGGTTACACTTTATAAATGTGTGATGTGCGTTGCTATTTATATGGTGTTTCTTCATGCTATTAATAAAATGTGCAGTGCCACTGTCTTCCATTATTTTCAGATATTTCTTTAGTTCACATTTTCACACTTATGATACTGCTAATTTATGTCATTTTTTTCTGCTCATGAATGTCAATAATGACAGAAAAGAGAACTGAAGAATAATGAAAATAGTGAAGAGTCCATCAAAGTGTGAATAAAATGGCCCCAAAATAGGTGAAAGTTCATGAATTTTGCAAAAGTGTCATAAAAGTGAAGTTCACTGATGTGAATTAAAAACTGGCAAATTTGGTCAAGATACTTGGTCCTAACATCTGTATAAGTGGGATTCAGGCAAAATATAAAAGAGCCAAGTATGGAGGAAAGTGGCAATATCTTTCTGGCTCTGTCCTTCAACCAGGCAGGACTCACTCAAGCCCCTGTGGGAAGTCACTGATGAAAATGCTTCAGGGTGAGGATTCCGGGAAGAAGGCAGAAGAGGAAGTGCCAGGAATCAGTCTCCCCACTCAGGCAAAAGTCACTCTGGTAGAATCTGTCTAATGTAACCATTTTGGAACTTTGGAGACCTTACAGCTTTCGGGGGGATGGCTTCGATGGTAAATTGTGGTTAATTGCAGTCAATTTCATCTCTGGGCCCGGGCCCCAGCCCCAGGGCAGACAGCCATGCACATGTTCCTGGAGCACATTGGACACAGCTTGCCGGAGGCCAGGGTGAGCAATAAGGACCCGTCCTCCCAGTATCAATCCTCTGTGTTCTGATCACTGATTGCTGCCTTAAACTATATCCTGGATGTCTGAAATACGACCCAGTGGCCCTGTTCGAGGCTTATTCATAAGTGACAGAGTCTGGGACCCTGGGCAGCACTGTTGAAGCCTATACTATGCATTGGCCTCATCTTGCTGCTTTAAGTTCTGTTGAGAGTAACCTTAATTATATTCTGTACAAGACAAACATAGTTAGCCCCAGTCTCTGTTGGTCAGATTTATCAGAATGGCAGGTAGAGTGGTATGCTCATGTGAATATTCAAGTTCAGCCAAGAAAGTGTAGGGTCAGATACTGGGGAAGGCAAACTGCCATAGGCCCTGAACATTCCTGAACATTATTGCCGGGCAGGCCAAGAACCCAAAGCCCTGACCACTCTTTGCTTGGGCCACGTCTCAGTGTTGTATGTGCAGCAGGCAACCCTGAGGAATGAAGTAGCAGCTCCCTCTAGGAGGAGACATAACCAAATTATTCCAGCCTATTCTCTTTTGCATTCTACATCTCGCATTTTTTTAAATAATGAGGTTATCTAATGTAATAAGCACAAATCATTCGTTGCGGTCTTGGAAGGTAAGTGTGGGTGGGGGGGGAGGTGCAGGCAGGTGTCCAGGGAGGAGGCTAAAAGACATATAAAGGGTGCTGATATCCTTTACTTGTGGACTAGGGACTTCTTTGTTTTTTGGGTCTCCTAGAGTTTGAGGTGAATGTTTTTCCCTTTCACACCCTTAGCATCAATGATTGTAGTGACGAGCCTGGTTTCAACTATGTAATCCTGTTTGCATATCTTAAGTGGGAAATAAGGCATAAAGTTACCTATTGCACTTGCAAGATATTGAATACATTGCATTCATTCAGTAAGTCATCATGAGTGAATGAAAGTGTTGGGAGTTATAGGAATGTGCAAAAATATAATAGCATCTTTCCTCTCTGCCTCATTCGTTTTTTTGCTGTGTTAAAAGTTCCAGAGCTGTTCCTCTCCACGCTCCTGCTTCTGCACTTTCCAGGCTCAAATCTGGTTGCACTTTTTATCAGTTTACACCCCATTGTACTCAGGCTACCAGTCACACTGCAGAAACCATTGCCCATAGCACAACTTTTATTACTATGGCAAGAGAACAAAGATTGATATATCCTCAAACTTTGTGTAAACTATAGAACATGTAGATAGATAACTTATTCATGCAATATGACTTTTTAACTCTCAAAATACTAATATAAAAAATATGTAAAAAAGGACAGTTAAGCTAGTCCTAATTAGCACTGTCTGAAGACCAGTGGCATCCCTAGAGAAATTAGAAAGTGTATTCTGGGTTCCCACCCCAGATTTACTGAATCAAATTTTTTGAGTGAAGGCCATGAATCTGTGTTTTAATAAATATCCCAGATAATGTTCATGCAAAATAAAATGTGTGAGCCAGTAGCTCAATTTTTCTTATTTTTTCCTATAACGAAATAATAGGTAAGACTTTTCTGGACTATTTTAAAAGAGTTAAGAAACAGTTCCCAAGTAGTTTAGTATTGAGTTACTGGTACAGATGAGGAATTAATTTTATAATAGAGCAGACTGACAGGAGTTGTTGTGAGGGTTCAGTAATCTGTGTGTGTCACTCAGGTGTGACATCCTGTGAGTGTCATTGTCATCATCATGGTATTCTAACATGCTCACTTGTATGTTTTAATATCTTTACTTACAATCAGTATGAGTCTTAACCAGTGCAATTAGAAATGTTACATCTTGATTAATTAATAGCTGTCCTCTTTCTTGATTGCCTTAGAGTAAAAACAAAACAAAACAAAACTGCATTTTTGCATATGTGTGCCATGTCATTCATTCCTTTGTTTTCACGTTCCTGTCTCTGTTGTCCGTGGAACACAGCAAAACTGATTTGTTCAGGTCTTTGCTCTGTCATTAACTTATTGTCCTGCCTTACCCAGGTCCCTGAAGCTCTGTCAGTGTCAGTCTCTTCATTCACAAACGAGGTGGTCAGAACTGTACTCTTCTTCATTTGTGTGCTGGGGAAGCCAGTTGTCTCTCCAACCCTAAAATTCTGTGGACTTGATGAAATATTATTTGAAATAAGACCAATTCATGGTGATGGATATAGACATTTAAGGTTGCAAGATGAGTGGGACAGGAATCTCATGAAGAAATGATTTTGCTTGATAAGGAACTTTTTGGCCTGGACGGAAAGAATGAAAGAAAGAGGAGATAATATAATGACCCTGGCAGAAATAATGAAGATCTAGTCTCTTTATCGACAGTGGAGATACTTTTGGGATCATGTGTCCAGTAGAGGGTGGGCCGCAGGGGGAGTAATTCCTGTGCAGCCTGTGGGTTTCTCAAAAGAGAACAGAGATCGCCGTCTTGATAACTAAAGATTTCGGGGACTGAGAATAAACAGTGGCTCAGCTGGAGGGCACAGAAGGGGGTTTGGGCCCCTCACAGATTTCAGAGTTGCCCAAGAGTCTCCACAAAACTGGGAGATTTAATAGAGGATGGGTGTACTTACAGCTCTAATGCACCTGCTTGCAAGCAGGAATAAAGCCCCAGTGCTGTGTTCTTCATTGTGTTTCCTAATGTGCTTTGCAGTAAAACATGTTTGTCTCGTATTTCAAATATTCCCTGAAGTACTAGAGGTAAAACCAGGTTTCCTCAGAGAACTTCATAGCATCCTTGTCTTTGCTTCAAGTCCCCCAAAGGAGACCTGTGATAAAGATCTGAGCACAAGGAGTTTGTTCAGGTGGTTCTAGGAAGTTTTGGCCTTGAGTGTGAAATACTTAGAAAGGGAAAGGAGGGAAGTCAATACCAGGGTTTAACGAGCACATTACTGTTGGAGATGATCGGGACACCACCACTGTGATCTCTGGGTGATGGTTGAAAACATGTTTAGAGTTGTCCTAAGTGACAGGAGAGCCAGGATAGATAGGCATTTTTCAGTTGTCCTGTGTTAGGTTGTTCAGAGGATGAACTTCCTGGTGCTTCCCCTCTGCGCTTGCACAGGCAGAGTACATGCTCCCAGCTAGAGGCAGCTGACGGAGTCAGGCACAGGACAATTTAGTGTGAGGACACGAATGAGAACATGATTTCTTTTACGGCCCCTGCTTGTGCTCCTCAGACCCATTTGTGTGTCACATTCTGTTCCTCACGTCCTATCTTTGCTTTAGCAAGATCATGGCCCATCAGTATCCTAAGGCCTATTAGATTTTCAGTGATCCTATTTATTTTGAAATAGTAATTGTAAAATCACATGCACTTTTAAGAAATAACACAGAGATCCCATATTTCACTCATTTTTCCCCAACTGCAGTTAGCTTAGACTATATTGTTAATAATCATTTTTCCCCTTTTATACCACAGGTTCCAGATTTACCTCAACCAGCATCAATACATCTGATCATCTTGGTTGCTTGCTCAGCAAAGTAATCAAGATATGTCACCTTAAAGTATATGAACATCTGGGGTCCTTCAGACCATGATTTCTGCAGTTGCCCACTGAAGGTCATCACCAAGGATGGATGTCCTGAGGGGTACCCCCGTCAGTCTCCTGAACTCAAGATACACACATCTTTGTCCTTGCTTATACCACAGTCCCATCTCCTGACGTTAAGGGTTAGTTGCTTCCAGTAGTATAGTATTTTATCTCCTGGCCACCTACAGATCTACTGGCAAGAGGAACCTCATATAACTACGTAGTTGTCATAGCTTTGTTTATCAAAACTCAAGTCTCTTCTAGGAGGAATGTCCCCCACCCAGCCTTCCTCTAAGACAGAACCTGATTGCATAGACTCCAATGTTAGAGGAACTGGAAGTATAGATTATGCGCTGGGTCACTGAGAAAGATTGTGAGATAGGCCACCCTTAACGACCACCCTTTGGTTTTTTGACCCATGTATTTCTGCTCCAGAGACACAGGATCGCTGGTGCACAGGACTCTGACCCCATAGGTGTCTTTTCCAAGCTGGCTGTCTCATCTTAGCTATACCGTAATGAAGCCCTTCCAACCTTCCAATATTCCGCTGGGAAAGAAGCTTGTGGGTGATAGAGTATGTGTTAGAACCAGGCCATCCTGTTATGAGCGGTCTGGGGTTCTCAGAAGCATCCACTTGAATGTCCCTTGCCAGATCTCGACATCTCAGTCCTCTGTAGCACGGGCGACTTACTGCAGCCGGGAGTTCAGCCTTGTTGTAACACCTCACTCTAGCAATAAAGTCCTTGTCTTCGTTTTTAATATGTTCTACTCTTTGGCTGTAGGAAGAGGAAGTGAAGTGCTTTCAAGCTTACCAAGGAGGACTTCTGTCCTGCACTGAGTTAAAAGACTGGCCCGAGCCTGTTTTTTTGTTTTGTTTTTTGTTGGTTTAAGAGCTTTGGCTTACAGTTACTGTTGGCTTAAAATCTGATAGGCCTTAGGATACTGTGAAGGCAAATGCGGCTCCTTGTACCAGACCTCATCCCAGTTCATTAGAGCTGAGTCTTAGAACTTTGTTGCTCCAGTAGATTATAGGTTAACACCAGGCAGCCTCCCATTGGCAATGGCAACCTTGTTAACATTTTTTGAGAGATCTCATAACCCCATCCTAAAAATCTGATTTCTAAGGCCACATGTAGTACCAGTGGTCTTTGTTTGGGTCTCACCAAAAAAGACCCTGATACATAAATTTGAGTGCAAGTAATTTATTTTGGCAGTGATTCCAAGCAGCACTGTAATGAAGTGAGTCGTTTGGGTAGGGAAAGGAAGGGATCAAGTACAGATATGCTAGTGACTGTGCTCCTTTCACGGGTGACTGATTCACACAGTTTCTCGGCACTCAGCGAGCTGGTGTATCTGAAGAACGAGAAACAGGATCATCCTCAGTTGAGAATTGCTCCCATCAGTGTCATCATCTTGGCAATTTGCACATGTGCCCAGAAAACGTCCTTGGGCAAGGAGAGTCCTCATTCATCACGGGAAGAACCGCCGTTTCTACAGTAAGAAATAATTGATATGTATAGAAAAGTTATGAGTACAGGGGTGCCTGGGTGGCTCAGTTGGTTAGGCTTCCAATCTTGGTTCCGGCTCATGTTGTGATCTCAGGGTCGTGACATTGAGCTCTTCATTGGGCTCTGAACTCAGCGTGGAGTCTACTTGAGTTTCTCTCTACCTCTCCCCCTCCCACTCATGCTCACTCTCTCTCAAATAAATAAATAAATGTAAGAAAAATGGGAAAAGAGTACATATGGACATGAGATCCTTAGTATCTATTATACCACTCTTTAAACAAATTAATACATAATTTCCTGGATGAGAAGTTATTTATTTTAAATATAACAAAAAGAAGAAAGTTACATGCTTTACTTTACTCTTTATGCACTCAAGTGTATTAACCATCACTATACTTATGAGGTGAGCTAAAATTTCTAGCATCACAAAAGAAAGCAGTAATCCTAGGATCACTGAGAATACATGGCTGAATAGAGCTTTTCACCAAAATTTGTCTGATTTGTCTGCACCCATTCACCAAATAGTCCTAGGTGGGAGCCAGGTCAGACCATTTTCATTATGTGATATTAAATTGCATAACTAATGATTATTCTCTTGTTCGATAACGCCAAACACCATATAAAACTAAGGAAAAATAATTGTTTTCTATCCAGTTTTATAAATGGGAAATCTCAACTTAATCTCAGTCATTTAGTCTCAGCTAGTGACTAATACAGCAAAGACTCAGAGTTCTGTGCAATTACCCACTGAAGTCACAGGTTTACCCTGGATTAAATGACCTCAGAAACTATCAAATGTGTGTATTTACTACAAGCTCTCAGAGAGAGTATTAAAGTATACAGAATATGCTGAGTGAAACAATCTTGCTATACATGGTTTCTAATTTTGGAAGCAAAACATCACCATTATCATCAGTTCCCACCACTACCACCACCGTCACCAGCACTGACATCACCACCACCACCGCCACCTCCACTGCCATTGTCACTGCTGCCATCACCACCTCCACCGCCATCACCAGCACGACCACCATCACCAGTACCGTTTTGGAAGAGTGCGCCCGTCGTGGTGAGAATGGTGAAGACGCTGCATCTTAGCACTCAGACTTTGGGCTCTTCCTACCTGGATTTCTTATCTCTGTATTTCACCTTTTCAAACATGGCGGCATTTCTGTTTCCAGGTCTACTGGAAAAATATACATGTTTATAGTTTGGACTGGTGATTCGTTTCATTGAGTTCCCTTTGTTTTTTTATTTGCTGAAGTACATATAAATAACAGCAATAAGGGTATTCGTTCTTGTAGCACATTAAGTGCTTACTATAAGTGTGATGCTCTGTTCTCATCATGTGGGATACAGTGGTGAAATCAAAGTTCCTGACTTTAGTGACTTATAATTTAGTGACTTTATAATTGCTCGGGAGACTTAGCAAACATTCAGGAAAAATTGATTATAACATCATATCATACTCTGACGAGAAAACATGATGCGGAAGTTAAAGGGATATAATGAAAACTTTTATGTTAGATAGGTGGGCCATCCTGATAGGGTGACATTCGAGCAGAGACAGGAACAAAATGTGGCAGAAATTCATGTCAATGACTGAGGGAAGCAGGGTCCTGGCAGGAGGATGTAGTAGAGCAGAGGCCCTGAGACAGGACAGTGTGTTGTGTCTTTGTGAGAGAGTTTGATGCCCCGGATGGTTAGAGCAGAGAGGACGGAAGTGAAGAACGTCTGAAGAGAAGCTCAGGGCCAGACAAGAGGGGCATTTGTAGCCCATGGTGAAGAGTTATGTATATTTTGAGTGAGTTAGGAAGCTGGTAAGAATTTCAAGCAAGGGAATCTTATGATCTGTCTCATACCTTAAAAGAGCACAGGGCTACTATATGGAGAATCAAATTTAGATAAAATGTAGGAAGGCAAAAGGTGATGGAGCTTGGATTGTGTAGTACCATGGGAGGTGGTGATAAATTGTCAGGTCATGGATGGATTTTGAGATTATGGCTGGTGGGATGCATTTGTCCTGGGTTCCTGACATGTACATGGTCATATTAAGAGGACCTGCTCTGGCCCTGCTTTATCTGATAGAATTTAACCAGGTTCTCGATATTCCTTAAATACTTCTAATGATACCATGTGGCATATCCAAAGGAATAAATATGAGATGAAAAAGCTGTCTTGAAACCACATAGAGACTTTCTCAAAATTGAGAATGCTGTTACTGGAGAGGGAGGATGGAGTTGCCCTGGCCCGGGACAACCTCAGACTGCCCACCACGCCTGCCTTTCAGTGCTTGTTAGTGATTCTCTTGTCCTGCTTGCTGACAGTGGAATTTAATGGCCTGTGAGCAAGTGTATCTGCTTTACCTTGACGTTCAAGACTTGATAGAGAAAGGGGTGCAACCACACAGGCATGGAGGTAGGGCTGTGCTGGGGAGGAGCTGCTGCACTTCCAGATGGCGGTTAGCTCCCCCATCTGTACTTCCCAGCGTGGATGCAGCCGCTCTCACTGACACATCACATGCTTCCGGAAATCTCTCCCTGATACTGAGCTTTCCAGTGTTCAGGATCAGAGAATCCTGGAATTTAAGTGCCAGGGAGTGTCTTAGAGATGATTTTATCTGATAGAGAAGAAAACTTAAGGTGTAAATGTCAAAAATAATTCGCTGTCACCACACAGTCGAATAGAGGCAGAGCTGGGACCAGCTTACACCTTCAGTGGCTTTTCCTTTAAGAGTCTGTCTGATTATGTGAAGATTTAGTCCTGCAGGA
>NC_048223.1:46194122-46198366 GCF_002007445.2 Ailuropoda melanoleuca
ACCAGCTTACACCTTCAGTGGCTTTTCCTTTAAGAGTCTGTCTGATTATGTGAAGATTTAGTCCTGCAGGACTTGTAACTGGAGCACATTTTGGACTGAATTCCGTCTTTAACGCCAGGACGTGTAATTATTCACGTGAGTTTGTTATTCTTAGCTTTGACAAAAATAGTTCCATTCATCTATTTTGGACACTTATCTGAAAATTAGTCCCAGATGTTTCCCTTTGTCTCATTTTATTGTAAGAATAGTTTAAAATAAGTCATCATGGAGTCCAGACCAAGATGGCGACAAGGAGGCTCCTGAGCTTTTGTCCTCCCACAGATGCACCGAATATATAGCTCCACACAGAGCATTTCCCTCTGAGAGAAATCCTGAAACTAGCGGACAGCATAGGAGCATCGAAACAGAAACAGTAAATACTATAGATCTCGAGGGAGAAATGAATAGCAAGATATTAATCATAAGGGATTTCAATACTCCACACTCAAAATGGGTAGATTATCAAGACGAAACCAGTAAGGACAAAGTGAGACTTAATTAGACCAGCTGGACCTAACAGACACGTAGAGAACTTTTTCATCCAACGGCAACAGAGTACACATTCGTCTCAAGCACATGTGGAACATTCTTCAGGGTAGGTCATGTGTTAGGCCAAAAAACAAGTCTTAATAATGTTTAAAAAAAACCAAATTATGGTAAATATCTTTTCTAACCACAGTGGTTTGAAGCTGAAAATTAGGGGCACCTGGGTGGCACAGCGGTTAAGCGTCTGCCTTCGGCTCAGGGCGTGATCCCAGCATTCCGGGATCGAGCCCCATATCAGTCTCCTCCACTAAGAGCCTGCTTCTTTCTCTCCCACTCCCCCTGCTTGTGTTCCCTCTCTCTCTGGCTGTCCCTCTCCGTCTAATAAATAAATAAATAAATCTTAAAAAAGAAAATCAATTACAAGAGAAAAACTGGAAAATCCACACACATATGGAGATTACTCAACGTCCTAGTGAACAACCAGTGGGTCAAAGACGACATCAAAAGGGAAGTAACAAAAATACCTCGAAACAGAGGAAAACGGAAATACAAAATACCAAAACATATGGGATGCTGTAAAAGCAGTTCTCAGAAGTTTATAGTGATGAATGCTTACCTTAAGAAAAAGTATCTGAAATAAACGCAAATTTACATTTCAAGGAACTAGAAAAAGAAGGACAAATTAAGGAAGGAAATAACTCAGATCATGGGATTCAATATGAAATAAGACTAGAAAGATAATAGAAAAGATCAGTGAAACAAAGAAACAAAATTGACAAATCTTTAGACAAAGAAAGGGAATACTCAAATCAGAAATGAAAGAAGACATTATAACTGATACCTAGAAATACTAAGGATCATAAGAGACTGCTATGAACAATTATGCCAACACATCAAATTACCTAAAAGGAATGGACAAGTACCTAAAAACCTACAACCTATCAAGACTGAATCATGAAGAAATAGAAAACTTGAATGGATCAATAATGAATAAGGATACTAAAGTGTAATCGTAAATGGGTGTAGAAGGAATGCACCTCAACATAACACAGGTTTCCTCCAGCATCCAAACGTAGAGCACTCCCGGGAGACATTTCATAGCCTGAAGTGATTGTAAAGCAAAGAAGCAATTATTATTTCATAAAAGCAACAACCCTCTTTGGATTTCTTTTGGTTAGCAAAAATAGATATTGATGTAGATCTTTCTTAAAAACAAAATGGCATAAAGGGAACTTTTGGGTAGCAGGGGAAAGCTGTATAGGCCATATATGACAAACCCACAACTAAAATCTTACACATCAGTGAAAAGCAGAAGGCTTTCTAAGATCAGGAACAAAAAAAAACAAGGATGCCCGCTGTCATTATTTTCATTCAACATAGTACTGGAAACCCTAGCCAGAGCAATTAAAGCAAGAAGAGCAATAAAAGGCGTTCAAGTAAGAAAGGAAGTAAAATTGCCTCTGTTTACAGATGACATGATATTGTATTGAAAAGCCACAAAGACCACCAAAAATCTGTTAGAACTAATACATTCAGTGAAGTTGTAGGATACACATCAATATAAACAAATCAGTTGCATTTTTATACACTAATAATGAACTATCAAAAAATTTTTAAAGATCTTATTTATTTGTCAGAGAGCGAGAGCATGAATGGGGGAAGGGCAGAGAGAGAGAGGGAGAAGCAGACTCCCCACTGAGCAAGAAGCCCAATGCGGGACTTGATCCCAGGACCCAGGGATCATGACCCAAGCCAAGGACAGATGCCTAACTGACTGAGCCACCCATCCCCAGAATTTTTTTTTTAAGTCCCATTTACAGTAGCATCAAAACCAGTAAAATACTTAGGAATCAGTGTAGCCAAGGAGTGAGAAGATCTGTACACTGAAAACTATAAAACATAAATGAAAGAAATTTAAAAAGATAACTAATACATGAAAAGGTACTTGGTGTTCATAGATTGGAGTAAATGGAAGAATAAATATTGCAAAATGCCCATAATACCCAACCAATCTACAAATTGCATACAATCCTTATCAAAATTCCAATAGCATTTCTCACAGAAATGGGAAAAAAATCCTAACATTCTTATGAAACCACAAAAGATTGTGAATAGCAAAGCAATCGTAAGAAGAGCAAAGCTGGAAGCATCAGGCTTCTTGACATCACACTACATCTTGAAGGTGTAATAATCAACATGGTATGGTACTGACATTAGAACAAACACACAGATCAATGGAATAGAACAGGGAGCCCAGAAATAAACCTACTACATATATGGTCAATTAATTTTCAGCGAAGGAGCCGAGAGTACACAATGAGAAAAGGATAGTCTCGTAAGTAAATAACGTTGGGAAAACTGGATATCCACTTGTAAGGGGATGAACCTACACCCCTGTATTATAACATACATGAAGATTGACTCAAAATGGATTAAAGACTTGGACACAACACTTGAAACCATTAAAGTTCTAGAAGAAAACACAAGGAAAATCTCCTTGGTGTTGGTCTTGCCAATGACTTTTTGGATTCGACACCAAAAACAAAGCAAAAAAACCCTAAAAATAAACAAATAGGACTGCACCAAACTAGAAGGCTTCTGCACAGCAAAGGAAACTATCACCGAAATGAAAAGGCAACTTATGGAAAGGGAGAGAATGTTTGCAAACCACAAATCTGACAGTCAATATTCAGATATAAATTGAACTCATATGACACAATAGCAAAGAAACAAATTACCCCCCAGTCCCCGAAATGGGCAAAGGATATTTTTTGGAAGAAACCTAGAAATGGCCAACAGGTGTACGAAAAGGTGTTCAGCATCACTAATCGTCAGGGAAATTCAAATCAAAACCAGAGTAAGATATCACCTCATACTTGTTGTGATGTCTGTTATCATAAAAAGAGGTAAATGCTGGTGAGGATATGTAGAAAAGTGAATCCTTATATTCTGTTGGTGGGAATGCAAACTGGTATAGCCATTGTGGAAAACAGTATGGAGGCTCCTCAAGAAATTAACAGTAGAACCATTGTATGTTAAAGCAATCCCACTTCTAGATATATATCCAAAGGAAATAAAATCACCATTGCAAGGACTTATCCATAGTCCCGTGTTCATTGCATCATTACTCACAATAGTCAATGTATGGAAACAACCTAACTGTCGGTCAGTGGATGAGGGGATAAAGAAAATGTGATACACACACATGTACACACACACACTAGAATATTTTTCAGCTTTAAAAAAGAAGGAAATCCTGCCATTTGCAACAACATGGTTGAAGCTGAGTGGCATTACAGCAAGTGCAATAAAGCCAGACAGAAAAAGACAAACACTCCATGATATCATTTTTATGAGGAATCTAAAAAAAAAGTCAAACTCATAGAAACAGATTAGCGTGGTGGTTGACAGGGTTGGGGGCTGAGGGACATAGGGTTGGCAAAAGGGTACAGACTCCTGGTAGTCGCAAGATGAGTAAGGTCTGATCACCTAATGTATACCATGATGACTGTGGTTGATACCGCTGTTTTGCATAATTTAAACCTGCTAATAGAGTACAACTGAAGTGTTCTCCCCTCACCCCCGCCCCCATCAATAGGTAGATATGTAGGATCATGGATGTGCTGTTGGTTCTTGCAAATGGCAAGATTTCATTCCTCCTTATGGCTGAGTGGTATTCCATTATGTGTGTGTGTGTGTGTGTGTGTGTGTGTGTGTGT
>NC_048223.1:46199029-46216951 GCF_002007445.2 Ailuropoda melanoleuca
CTTGGTGTTGGTCTTGCCAATGACTTTTTGGATTCGACACCAAAAACAAAGCAAAAAAACCCTAAAAATAAACAAATAGGACTGCACCAAACTAGAAGGCTTCTGCACAGCAAAGGAAACTATCACCGAAATGAAAAGGCAACTTATGGAAAGGGAGAGAATGTTTGCAAACCACAAATCTGACAGTCAATATTCAGATATAAATTGAACTCATATGACACAATAGCAAAGAAACAAATTACCCCCCAGTCCCCGAAATGGGCAAAGGATATTTTTTGGAAGAAACCTAGAAATGGCCAACAGGTGTACGAAAAGGTGTTCAGCATCACTAATCGTCAGGGAAATTCAAATCAAAACCAGAGTAAGATATCACCTCATACTTGTTGTGATGTCTGTTATCATAAAAAGAGGTAAATGCTGGTGAGGATATGTAGAAAAGTGAATCCTTATATTCTGTTGGTGGGAATGCAAACTGGTACAGCCATTGTGGAAAACAGTATGGAGGCTCCTCAAGAAATTAACAGTAGAACCATTGTATGTTAAAGCAATCCCACTTCTAGATATATATCCAAAGGAAATAAAATCACCATTGCAAGGACTTATCCATAGTCCCGTGTTCATTGCATCATTACTCACAATAGTCAATGTATGGAAACAACCTAACTGTCGGTCAGTGGATGAGGGGATAAAGAAAATGTGATACACACACATGTACACACACACACTAGAATATTTTTCAGCTTTAAAAAAGAAGGAAATCCTGCCATTTGCAACAACATGGTTGAAGCTGAGTGGCATTACAGCAAGTGCAATAAAGCCAGACAGAAAAAGACAAACACTCCATGATATCATTTTTATGAGGAATCTAAAAAAAAAGTCAAACTCATAGAAACAGATTAGCGTGGTGGTTGACAGGGTTGGGGGCTGAGGGACATAGGGTTGGCAAAAGGGTACAGACTCCTGGTAGTCGCAAGATGAGTAAGGTCTGATCACCTAATGTATACCATGATGACTGTGGTTGATACCGCTGTTTTGCATAATTTAAACCTGCTAATAGAGTACAACTGAAGTGTTCTCCCCTCACCCCCGCCCCCATCAATAGGTAGATATGTAGGATCATGGATGTGCTGTTGGTTCTTGCAAATGGCAAGATTTCATTCCTCCTTATGGCTGAGTGGTATTCCATTATGTGTGTGTGTGTGTGTGTGTGTGTGTGTGTGTGTGTGTGTGTGTGTGTANATATCATTTTTATGAGGAATCTAAAAAAAAAGTCAAACTCATAGAAACAGATTAGCGTGGTGGTTGACAGGGTTGGGGGCTGAGGGACATAGGGTTGGCAAAAGGGTACAGACTCCTGGTAGTCGCAAGATGAGTAAGGTCTGATCACCTAATGTATACCATGATGACTGTGGTTGATACCGCTGTTTTGCATAATTTAAACCTGCTAATAGAGTACAACTGAAGTGTTCTCCCCTCACCCCCGCCCCCATCAATAGGTAGATATGTAGGATCATGGATGTGCTGTTGGTTCTTGCAAATGGCAAGATTTCATTCCTCCTTATGGCTGAGTGGTATTCCATTATGTGTGTGTGTGTGTGTGTGTGTATACACACACCACATCTTCTTTACCCATTCAACTGTCGATGGACATCTGGGCTCTTTCCATAGTTTGCTGTTGTGGACATTATCAACATTGTGGTGCATATATCCCTTTGAATTAAGTGTTTTTATATTTTGGGGGTAAATACCTAGTAATGTAATTCCTGGATTGTGGGGTAGTTCTATTTTTTACTTTTTTGAGGATCCTCCATACAATTTTCCACAGTGGCTTCACCAGTTTGCATTCCCAACAGTGCACACACATTCCTTTTTCTCCACATCGTTGCCAACACTTGTGGTTTCTTGTCTTTTTGATACAGACATTCTGACAGGTGTGAGGTGATATCTCATTGTAGTTTTGATTTGCATTTCCCCGATGGGAGTGATGTTGAGTATCTTTTCTTCAGAACTTTTAAGAAGAAAAGCATTAACTTTAGCAAAGTTTGCCCTTTTGTATCTCATAAATATGGACAGTCTAGGAGCTGGATGCCAAGTAGTGATGAAGGCATATGAAGCACACTGAGGCACTTTTAGAAACTCAAAGATAAACGGACCCAGAGTACAATTCCATTTCTAGCTGCTCGACAAGCTGCCATCCTGCTGAGGAGAATCTGGCATATTATCATAAGCAAAAGCCAGGTGTGCGGGAACGTGAGGTCTCCCCGCCAAGCAAGCAGGCCAGCGTGGGCTGCACAGATGGGATCCCCGCCGCTGAGCATGACCGTTGGCACACTTGATGCACATTGTCTCCGATTTACATTTGACTCTGTTCATTTGTATGGTGTCTCAGGATACACTTACTTGCCAATCACACACACAATAGCAAATAGTTTTCCCAGTAGCAATTTATAAAAATAATTCAGATGAGAGACTACTTTCAGAATTGTTAATGAAGTCAGATACAGAGAATGTCAGCCTTTCTTTTCCCCAAATTCACATTCTTTTTACAGTGCCAGAAAGCTTTTCCCAAAACGTCTTGTGCCTAAATAAATACTGCAAAATGGAGGTAACTGTATAAAATAAACTCTAAGGATTAGCATAATGTGGTATTGGTTTTTAGACTCCATTTTTTCCTGATATTTTCTGTATGACGTGTAACTTTATAAAGTGAACTCCAGTCAACATGTATTGAGCCAAAATAGCATTGCAGAAATGTGATTCTTTTTGTTTTGTTTTTCATGGGTTTTTCAGCTTTGTTTCCTTTCTCATATTACTTCCTAAATCTAGGACCTCATTAAACTAAACTCCCTATGTGGTAGCTCAGTGTTCAGAATTTCTTACCTCCTTTCCCAGTTTTCTGCTGCTTACACTTCAGTGCAGATGTTGAAACAGACTGATAAGTAAAACACAGCAGCAAAATAATAATAAAATTATAGCTGAGGGGGTGGAGGATTGCTGGGGGAGGAAGGGGGATTATCATGGGATGGGCTATTGGTTAAAGACACATAAGTTGGGGCTCTGAAGGTTATATTGTCGGAGGAGCTGGGAAGATGGAGTTACCTCACACAGATGTGGAAAGATGGTGTGGAGTGAAGATGGGGCCACCTGCCAGGAGCTCAGCTGTGGGGGTTTGAGGTGTCTGTCAGGCGTCCAAGGGGTGGACGAGCCGGCAGCTGCGTTTGCGAGTGTGCAGATCGGAGGTGAGGTCCACAGTAGAAATCAAATCTTGAGTGCTTCTGTGGTAGATCTCATTTGTAGCTGTCAGGGTAGATGTGTTCAGCAAGCATGGGAAGAAAAGAGCAAAACCCCAGGAGGACGCCAACATTTAATGACGGGAGAGACCAGAACTCGGTGCAGAGGATCTTGATGGGTGGCCAGTGAAGGACACGGGGGAGATGAGTGTTGGTGGAGGGAGGGTCTCTTCTGAAGGCTTCTATTCGTCCAGCGGGGCAGTAGCATCAGCCTTTTACACAGTGACATATGTATGTTATATTTTACAAAAATGCAAAACAATATATTGTTCTGGGACTGAACAGGGAGACATTATCAGCTAAGAATGAGAATTCGAAGAATGTGCTAGAGATCTGAGAAGAGAGAACAACCTGTAGACATCGTCTAGGGCAGTTAACAGTTGTTGAATCATGGGGATGTGGTAAGACCGCCTGCTCAAGGTTCGTGGGGTTGGATTCAGCATCGCTCCCCTTGGCCGTGTTCGGCTGTGCAGGTGCAGACAGAGTAGGCTAAGGATTGAATTGAACCAGAAGTTTTCACCAAGACAACAGTATGATTTTAAAAAAGAAAAAAAGTATACCCTTGGGGGTTGGTGTGACCACGTGATTTGCTGTAGCCGAAGAGCGAAGAGTAGTTCTCTGACTTCTGGGCTGAAGCATTTATAAACGAATAAACATAATTCTCCATGCTTTTTCCTTGATGTTGCAGAAGCTGGCGTGTCATGTTGAAAAGGACTTGGTCCATGTTGGAGTGGCCTCGACTGCTGAGCTACTGCATGGGGAAAGCTTCCCTGGAGAACTCACTCTGATGGAGAATTTCATGAGAAAAGGAATGAACCTTTTGTTGTTCCCAGCCACTGAGCTTTTGGTGATCTTGTTATCAGTGTAATCCAGTGGGTCCTACCTAATAACAGGGCATCCCTGTGGGAGCAAATGGCTGAGGTCAGATGAAGGACGAGATCAGAAGGACTGAGATGTAGACGCAGCATCTGTGTGAAGATTTAAATCACTAAGAATCATGAGGAAGGAAGTAATGGAGGAAGTGAGGTTGAGTCAGGAGATAATGTGACCAAAGAATGGGGTAGGAGAGGAGCTGAAGGCATGTGGATGGCTGTGGAAAGCAGGGATGATGAGGATGCAGGACCCCGGAGCATGGAGGATGGGGGACTGAGGAAGGCTCTGGAAGGAGCTGTAAAAAGCAAACAGAGGAAATCACTAAACAGCATGAACTGTAAAGGACGTGGCCATTAAACAGCCTCTGAAGCAGAATTTTTATCAGGATTTCAGGGTCTGTAGCAAATGGAAACTTTAAAAGTGGGTCATTCTCTTGGATGTCAGACCTCGGAAGCAGCATCAGAATATCCCCCCAAAATAAGCAGTTTNCTCTTGGATGTCAGACCTCAGAAGCAGCATCAGAATATCCCCCCAAAATAAGCAGTTTCCCATGTTGGAGTCTCCAAACAATAAAAGGCTATTTGGACTGAAATTATAATGTGTTCATACGATTTACAAACCTTGACCTCCGCTGATGTTGCTTGGAGGTTGTTTGGTTTTTTTAGATTAATTCATAGTTGTGCTATTTGTCTTTTTTATAAGTATGTCAGTTTCTTATGTTATTTGGAAAGAAAAGCAATCTCTGTACCTTCCACTCAGTTTTACTGTGAAGTTAAAACTGCTAAAAAATGAAATCTCCTTTAAAAATATAGTCTGCCTGATTCCATTTACATGAATTTATATTCATTACTTTTTTTTATTTAAAAAAACTTGGAGTCATGTATCTGACAGTGTGAATCTTTTGTTGCTATTACATAATCATCAATAGCGCTCTTTTTTTTCCTTAAGATTTTATTTATTTGAGGGGCGCTGGGTGGCTCAGTCAGTTAAGCATCTGCCTTCGGCTCAGGTCATGACCCCAGGGACCTGGGATCGAGTGCCGCGTTGGGCTCCCTGCTCAGTGGGGAGACTGCTTCTCCCTCTCCTTCTGCTACTCCCCCTGCTTGTCCTCTCTCTCTCTGTCAAATAAAGAAATAAAATCTTTTAAAAAATAAAAAAAATTATTAAAAAGTTTTATTTATTTGAGAGAAAGAGTAAGCAAGGGAGCAGGACAGCTGAAGGCAGATGCTTAACCGACTGAGCCACCCAGGCACCTCTCAATGGAGCTTTTTTTAAAAAAAATCCCTAAAACACTACTATCCTTTTGCTTTGAATATAGATAAGGAACAGCTGAAAGTTACCTTTGGAAAAATAATGTACATTTGACTTCGTCATCAATGACCATGACATGTGATTGAAATAATTGAAAAAATTCATTGTAGGTTCTCCTTAAAACGCAGTTGAAGTTATTTGAGGTATTAAAGTTTTTACAAATAGACTCAGTATGATAACAATTTCATTTTTATTTTAAGAAATGTTCATTATTTTCTATAGTCCTACAACTGTTTCTTTTGCCTTTGCTGTTAATATTAGCATAAGTGGAGGCATACTAGCTGAAGCTTGATCTTCATTCTTTCAGAAATACATACAAAGTACATAATTATACTATAGTACTTTACCTAAAACATCTAGAACTCATCTATTTCCTTCATGATATGAATTATTAAATCTATACAGATTGCTTTCATCCTTTCCTTTAGAATTCAGTTTCTCAATCACTGTTTTCCTAGAATAATCTTGGTTACAACTGTAGCTGTGAACCCGGTGCCCTCTGTGCCATCCCAGGGAAACAGAAGCCGTGGGCCCCTTACCCCAGAGCACCAACCTTCGATCCATTGTTCATAGTGTGCTCTGTAACGTGTGTCCATGTTTTTAAACTAAGTGGTTACGTTTGCCTCGTCAGAATGAGAGTACAATGTTTCATCATGATTCCACTACCCCAAATATTTGTCAGGTTTTGCCTGGTCCTCCCTCTGTAATGATAAAAAGGAAGCTCATTTGTTATATGTAATTTCTGAATGTTTTCTCTGTGCCATGACTATTTTTAATGTTTTATACTTCACCCTCACAATAATTTTTTGAGATTCATTATCTATTTTCACTGAAACTGGGAGAGTGTAAGTAGTACACTCCGCTTTTCTTCCTACAGTTAGGATGCAGCGCTGCTGGGACTGAAACACAGAGTCCACCTCTTAATCACTCAGTACTTGTGCAAAAGTGTGGTCTTCACACCACATGATATGCATTTTCTCTAAATACAGGTGCCTGGGCCCCATTCCGGATCTGATGAGTCAGATTCTAGTGGGCAAGGATGAGTTCGGGATAGAAATCTGAATTTTCACAAAGTCCCTCAAGGAATTCTTCTGCACTTGAAATTTGAGTGATTGCATAACGCTGCATAATTCCCTCGATGGTGGGTGGTCCGGTCCGACGTCTGTCTCCGTGCTGTCTCACTTCTAGGAACTGTTCTTACCCGATGAAAGAGAAATGGAAAGCTCTGACATTAAAGGGATGTGCGTCTCATGCTGTGTGTCTTCTGCAAACAGACTATATCACAGTCCCCTTGCCTCAGGAGTTCCAGCAATGGGGCCACTGTGAGACCCTGATAGGCTCAGCTCTTTGGGTTGGAGCAGAGCTCTTCTGCGTTCACTCAGATAGTTCTGATGACAGGGGCGCCTGGGTGGCACAGCGGTTAAGCGTCTGCCTTCGGCTCAGGGCGTGATCCCAGCGTTCTGGGATCGAGCCCCACATCAGGCTCCTCCGCTATGAGCCTGCTTCTTCCTCTCCCACTTCCCCTGCTNCCACTGTGAGACCCTGATAGGCTCAGCTCTTTGGGTTGGAGCAGAGCTCTTCTGTGTTCACTCAGATAGTTCTGATGACAAAGTGAATTTTGGCTCATTTAAGTCCAGATGCCTGTCTCCATGCTTTGCCCATATTTGGGTAAGTTTTGCCACCTGCTGTTGGTAACAGAGGACGCTGAGCACCTGTTAGTTTGCTGGACTCAGACTCCCCCCCACCCCGTTATTTCAAGAGAACCCAGTTTTCCAGGCATCTCCAGTGACCTGGACCCTGAAGATCTGCGTCCTTTGGTGTGTCAGGCGTCATCTGTTAAAACAGCACAGCACAACTCTCTTGTATTTATTAAGGGGCAGATACCAACAACACAAAACTTCAGTCTTAGTGCAACAGGAGAGTCAGAGAAACAATGTGTTTCTGGATCCAGGATCAGGTTACTATGAAGAGTTTTAATCTACTCATTTATTATACGTGTAAACAGAGCTTCTCGGATGCTTCACACAGGACAAAATTGTACATTCTGACGACCTGCTTAAATTACAGTACTTTACTGGGAAAATTCCATAATTGTATCTATGTATATTACATTTTTCCCTAAAATCACCTAAAATTATGGTGATCCCATTAAAAAGACTTCTGGTAGGAAAAACAAGTATTTTCCCCCCTCTGGATTTGGTTTAAAAATATATATATAATCTAAACTGAGATCATTTAAAAGTGAAATTTAAAGGGGTCATTTTGGTTTTAAACTTTACAAAATGAAGGGTTTTCACTGTTCACATTTTCTGTTTCTTAATCATCAATACTATTTGTATGACTTTGGTTAAGATTTTTTTCAATTTTATTTAAATGCAATTAACTACACATCTTTAGAACGTACAATTGGATTCGTGTCCACATGCATGTTTATGGATGAAACAATGGTGATGGTCAAGATGATGTACATATCACCACGAGACCCTCTGTTGCACTCTGCAAGCTCCTGACCCTGTCCCCAGTCAACCACTGATGTGCTTTCTGTCAACTGTGAGTTGTTTGCATTTTCTAGGACTTTATATAGTCAGAATCATGTAATATATAGTCTTTGTAGTTGTTGTTTGGCTTCTTTTACTCAGCTTAGTCAGTTTGGGATATACCATGTGGTTGTGTGGGTCCTTTGTTCATTTTATTTTATTTTATTTTATTTTCAATTTATTATATAGACATACCACAATTCTTTTATTCAATCACTTGTTAACGGGCATTTGGGTTGTTCCTAGTTTTAGCTATTTTTTCCCTAGTTTTAGCTATTCTGAATAAAGTTGCTATGACCTTTCCTGTACAATTCTTTGTATGAAATTGTACTTTTATTTCTCAAGGGTAAATACCTATAACTGTACAGGGTGAATTATATGGAAGCGTCAGGAACTTTTAAGAAATTGACAGACTGCTTTTCAGAGTGTTTCTAGCATTTTACAATCCCACAGTAGTGTAAAAGAATTCCAGTTGTTCCTTGTCTGCAACACTTGGTACAGTCAGTTTTGTTAATTTTAGACATTTTTATAGGGAGTAGTGGTATTCCTATAGGTATGTCATTGAGGTTTTAATTTTTATGAGTTTGCAGCTAATAATGGTCAGCATCTTTTCATGTGTATATTTACCATCATATATCTTATTTGTTAAAGTGCCAGCTCAAATCATTTGCCTATTTATGAGAAATTAGTTGTTTACCTTCTTCATTTTGTGAGTCTTTGTATATTGCAGGTACAAGTTCTTTATTAAATATATAATCTGAAAATAATTTGTGGTTTTATTTTTCATCCTCTTGTCTTTTGAAGAACAGAAATTCTTGACTTTGGTGCATTCTAATTGATCAATTACTTCTTTTTATGGTCCATGCATTTGGTGCTGTGAGTAGGAAATCTTTGCCTGACTCGAAGCTGGTGTCTCTCTCTGTGCGCTTCTTTCCTCTCCAGTCCTCTGCCCCACACTCCCTCGCTCCATCTCCTCACGTCAGGAGGACTTCTGGGCTGGGTGTTCCTTGGCCCTGAGCCACAGCCTGGAAGCTATCTGGAAGCTGCGAGCGGAGGCAATTAGGAGGATCACTTCATTATTTTCCCCCTCCTCGGTATCTCTGTCCTGCTTTGACTGCTGTACATGGTGTGATAACAGCTGTTTCTTGTCCTTGTCTAGTTGTTCATCTGTTCTGGGTGAAAGGGTGATTCCTATTCCAGTTAGTCAGCCTTGTCCCGACGTGGAGGACCCAGTGGTGTTAATCTGATGTTCACTGACTTCACTCTCCTTTCCTCATCTGCCATGTGCTACATAGTCGTTTTGCTTTCCTGATGTTACTCCTGTGACTCGTGTTTCTTCCTCAGCATCATTAATATTGATTCCAGAGTTGTTAATGGAATTGATCAAATATATTACTAAATCTCCATAAATCGGCTAAGTAATTTATTTCTAATTATCACTCAGGATAAATTAATTGCATGCTTTTTGGGGGAGACAGTTACACGGATTCTTGTGTTTCTGCATGTCATGTGAGCAGAACTACTTTTCTTCTTGATTATCTTTTCAAAGATGTTTGCATAGAGACTGTCCTTGGAAGAGAGAGTTGATATTATCATTTGAAGCAAAGGGCATGTTTGCTTACAGTCTTGGAAGGTAGAGATAACATCACTCTCCAAAGCAAAGGGCAGGCTTATTGCCCATGATAAAACATTCAGCTTATCCTACTTCACATTTTCTCTCTTGTAATGAAAGCTACTCTACTCACCTGTAATCTGGCCCTTTCCATGTAGCCCTTTGGGAATTAGGGCCCAAGGAACCAGCACAGAAAAATGTTAGTATTTTGACTACTGCTATTTCTGAGAGTAATAAAATCCTTTGTCTCTGACCAAGGAGTCTTACGTCTTCTGACAATGCTTATGACATTGCGGCAGACTAAATTCTTATTTAAAAGTAGGGCAAAATCTCAGACTTTATACAATTTTGATGTATTCTTGGAAATAATTTACAAACATAGGTTGAATAGGATTATTACTTGGAACAGGTGTCTTCTATAGGTTTTAATCATTATTAACATGTGACAGCTACTTAAAAAGGGTGTTTTAGACCACAGTGATGTACTATGACATATTATGCTAACATCTCTTGAAAATGAATAAATGGAATGAAGGAAACATTTTGGCACACTATCCTGAATTGATTGTCAAATTTAGCATCAACGCATAGAAAGAAATCCATTTAACCATTAAGTATGTCTTGAGGAATTTTTTTTACTGCTCACCATTCTGTCCAGGACATATCAAAACATAGGAAATGTCAGGAGGAACAAGCCTCTTGGACAAAGAGAAAGGACTTTTCCTTTTCTTCTTTGGTTCTTTCCAGTAGTCCCTTTTTCTGAGTAAGTGGTCAATGTGAACTGTAACAAAATGGCAGAACTCCCCATGTTTAGATATTCATGCTTGAGAGGTTGTAACTACTTTAATTAAGCAACCTGACTCCCAAGTAATTCACATTTATTTTGAGTGGTTTGTAACATATCAAGAAAAATGAAGTCAGTACAAAACACATATACCCATCAGTATGAAAGAAAAACAAAAGTAACTTCCCCAAGAAAGTTTTGTATTTCTTTGGGCACACTGTTTAACTTTTGTGTGACTCTGCCTCCTCATCTATAAAAGGCAAAATAATGGCATGTACTTCAAAGGATTGTTATAGGAATTAAATGAGTTTGTATGTGCAAAACCTTGCACATAGGAAGAGATATTATTCTATAATTCATCACTGACTCTAGTCGTAAAGGAATCAACATATTACCCAAGTGTTACACAATAAAATAAATAAGTGAAGGAAGAAAGGTATATTCTTTTCCTATGGCAGCAGTAACAAAGTATCACAAATTGGGTGGCTTAGAACAACAGGAATTTATGGTCTCACAATTTGGGAGGCTAGTATATGAAATCAGGTTGGTAGGGCCATACTCCCTCCAAAACTCACAGGTTATATCTTCCATCTTCTGGCCCTCCCAGACATTCATTGGTCTGGGCAACATAATCCCAGTCTCTGCGTCTGCCTTCAGATGGTGTTCTCCCTGAGTCTCTTCATTACCCTCTCTCTGTATGTGTCCAAGTCTGTGTCTGAATTTTTCCTTTTCATAAGAACACCATCATATTGGTTTAGGGCCCACTCTAATGACTTCATTTAACATCCAATTACCTCATAAAGACTTTATTTCCAAATAAAGTCACATTCTGAGGCAGTGGGAGTTAGTACTTCAACACCTCTCTTTTGCAAGGAAGAATTCAATCCATAGCAAAAGCAATTATACTACCTGTGTAATTAAGTAACATGGACATTTTATTTTTAAAAATGTATGGAAAAATATAAGAATATGTTCTAGAAAACTTACCATTACTTCAAATATTTAGGATAATCTGGACAATGTACAGAGAATACTTTGTTTATCAAAGTGATACCACCCATGTGGCAACAATGTAAATGCAATTTACAATTCAATTCACTTGGCCACATTCCTTTGAAACTGTATGATTGGTGATCATGGGATGGGAGCACAGATGAAGAGATATAACAGTTTTCGTATTAGGTCAGTTTTTCTTACTAAACAGTATTATGTTATATAAATTTAAAATAATTTGAATGAGATAAAATACAACTACACCGATCAGCTGGATTACTCAATAGATTTGTATGGAGCCAACCTCATTGTAGGTGATACCTGTTGAATTCAAAGACTTTGAAGTCTATGGATCTTGATATTAAATCCCACTAAATAGTGGGGTTTCTTAGCATAGTCCTGATTAATTGGTGATAGTTAAGAAAAATTGCTTAGGTCTTCAGATCACATTAGTTTGGTACAATAAGGCTACATTCACTCAGCTATGAAAACAAGACCTAAAGATACACATTAAACAATTACTTTTATTACTTTTGGATTCAGATTGTGTCCTTATTTTTTACTCGCAGTTACAGGCATTAGGTAAGCTAATTTGAGTGCTGAAACATATAGTCATAAAAATATGCCCTCTAGAGGGAATAGAACTTCTCAGGCATTTCATTCTAGATTCTTCATTGACAGTGTAGCATGAATTGGTCAAATATCAGACAGCAGATTACCAGTGCTCTTGATCAAGCATTCTGATAAAGAGAAACATAAGAAGGATTGAAGACTATACACTTTGCCTCAAAATCTAGGCCTTTGTGGATCAAACATTCAAATAATTCAGATGTTTTACTATACAGCCAATCAGAGAACCACATGTACGGATGGGTATTGCTTCTTCCCTACATTTTCTCAGAACAACTTTTCTCAGAACTCTGGGGATTGAATTCAGTCAGGTACAAAAGAACAGAAAATTTAAGAATACATGAAGATGAAATATTAGAATTTCATGAGTAGAATATTCTGAGCCTTTTATATAATTTGAATTTGAAAGAAGGTTGATTTGCATTGGAAGATCTAAGGTATCACTTACACTTAAATTATTTTTAACAAATTCAGATTGGTCTAGGGTGGGGCAAAGTCTCACTGTCCTAGGAACCATATTGTAAATCTCTTTTGTACCAACAGAATTCTAGAGCAATCCCAAATGTACAAGGTGTATCGCTTTATTTAAATAAAAGACAGCGTAAGATAGTCTGACAGTTCTGCAAATATCTATGAATAAGAAGGATAAAGAAGCAAAACCAAGTGGAGTAAGGGCCCCAGGAAAATTGCTGAAATGTGGAATTTGCCTCTGTTATGGTAGCTAAATCATCTAAGGCTTGAGGAACAAAGGGGTATAAGGGCCCTGAACTTAGTTTAAGAATATTATAATATTCATTCATGTATAATACTAAAGACAATTATAATTATAGCTATCATATTTGTTTTTGTTTTTGTTTTGTTTTTTAAGGATTTTATTTATTCATTTGATAGAGAGACAGCCAGTGAGAGAGGGAACACAAGCAGGGGGAGTGGGAGAGGAAGAAGCAGGCTCCCAGCGGAAGAGCCCGACATGGGGCTCAATCCCAGAACTCCAGGATCACGTCCTGAGCTGAAGGCAGATGCTTAACGACTGAGCCACCCGGGCACCCCTCCAGCTATCATATTTGAATAGTCTGTATGTGTCAAACATTGTGATAAATGTTTGGTGATAGGTATTTAATTAAATAACCCATTGTGTTACTAGTCTTGTTTCCAGTGTAGAGATGAGGAAAGTAAGACTTTCATATGTCAAACAACATGCCATATCCAAGAAGCTCCAGGTTAACATCATGGTAGAAATAGTTCAGGCAGCCAACAGCCATCAGAGTCATCCGTGGCTCTTGGTGAGAAGTCCACATGTAACACGAGACTGTGAGATTGTGGGGCACACGGGAGCCACCATCCCACTCCTCACAGAATCAGTATGAAAAGAGATATGAAAAAAATAAGGATTCCAGCTAATTGCTATGAGGCTACAATGAGGAATTATCATGTCTTACTGGCAGTTAGAGTGTTAGACACGAAACCCGAGTCTATTTAAGCAGTAAACACCCGCCAGACGTGTGTTGTGAATGACTGTGCTGTACGCTTCGCATTCACTCTGCCTGATCTTGACAAATGACTTACTCTAAATCACACACATAGGGACTGTCTCAACTAGGATTCAGACTCAGCCGCACCAAACTTCCAAAACTCAATAATTTTCATTGTATGTTAATAATTTACCTGTAGGGACCAAAGTAACAGTGAGGCATAAAGACAGCCATGGCCCCCAAATGTTCAGGCACTTAGGAACTGGTTGAAAGTGACTTTAGCTGGCAAAATGACTTATCTAATGGAAGATCAGGGCTACTCTTAGCTAAGAGGGTGAGGAAAAAGTCATCTTTTGAAGTAAACAATTTAAATAAAGAAGTGACCTGTTAGTCAATCAGTCGGCAAATAAACACATTAATTAATTAGTTAATTCTGATATTATCAGTTTCTCTTTTCTCTTTTTTGACTTTTTATTTTTTGTTTTTCTTCTTTTTCAATTTGAAGTATAACTAACATACAGTGTTATATTAGTTTCAAGTGTACAATGTAGTGATTCAACAATTCTGTATATTACTCGAACTCATCACAGCAGGTGAGCTCCCTAATCCATGTCTGTTATGGCATCCAACCCAGCACCCCCCTCCCCTCTGGCAACCACCAGTTTATTTTCTGTATCTAAGGAGTCCATTTTTGTTTGTCTCAATTTTCCTTTGTCCATTTTTTTTTCTCAAATTCCACATATGAGTGAAATTGTATGTTATTTGTCTTCCTCTGAGTGACATTTCACTTAGCATTATACCCTCCAGATCCACCCACGTCTTTGCAAAGGGCAAGATTCCATTCTTTTTTATGGCTGAATAAGTGTGTGTGTGTGTGTGTGTGTGTACCACATCTTCTTTAAACCATTCTTCTATGGATAGACACTTGGGCGCCTTCCATATCTTAGCTATTGTAAATGATGTTGCAATAAACATAGGAGTGTTTGTATCTTTTTGAATTAGTCTTTTCACATTATCTGGGTAAATACTCAGTAGTGGAATGACTGGATCATATGGTAATTCTATTTTTAATTTTTTAAGGACCCTCCATACTGTTTTCTAGAGTGGCTACACCAGTTTGCTTTCCCACCAAGAGTGTAAGAGGGTTCTCCTTTCTCCACATCCTCACCAACACTTGTTATTTCTTGTGTTTTTGATTCTAGCCATTCTGACAAATACGAGGTGATATCTCATTTTGGTTTTAATTTGCATTTCTCTGATGGGTGATATTGAATATCTTTTCATGTGTTTGTTGGCCATCTGTATGTCTTCTTTGGAAAATATTTATTCAGGTCCTTTGCCCATTTTTTAATTGGATTATTTGTTTTCTTTATATATTTTGGATATTAACCTCTTATCAGATATATCAGTTATAAATATCTTCTGCCATTCAATAGGTTGCCTTTTTGTTTTGTTGACGGTTTCCTTTGCTGTGCCAAAACTTTCAATTTTGGTGTAGTCCCAGTAGTTTAATTTTGCTTCTTTATTAGCCAAAGCAATCCTGAGAAAGAACAAAGCTGGAGGCATCACACTTACTGATTTCAAACTATATTACAAAGCTATAGTAATAAAAGACAGTATGGTATTGGCATAAAAATAGACACATAGACCAATAGAACAGAACAGAGAGCCCAGAAATAAACCATGCATGTGTGGTCAATTAATTTATGACAAAGGAGCCAGGAATATATAATGAGGAAAGGACAGTCTTCAATAAATGCTGTTGGGAAAGCTGATAGCCACATGCAAGAGAATGAAACTGGGTCACTTTCTAACTCATCTACAAAAATCAACTCAAAATGGGTTAAAGACTTAAGTATAGATCTGAAACCATAAAACTCCTAGAATAGAACATAGGGAAAAAGCTCTGTGATATCCATCGTGCTGACGATTTTTTTTTTTTTTGGATTTGACACCAAAAGCAAAATAAACAAGTGGGACTACATCAAAGTTCTGTACAGCAAAGGAAATCAGCAACAAAATGAAAAAGCAACCAATGGGAGAAAATATTTGTAAATTATAGATCTTTCAAGGGATTAGTGTACAAAATATATAAAGAACTCATACAACTCCATAGGAAAAAAAAAAAAGTGGGCAGAAGGGGGCACCTGGGTGGCTCAGTCAGTTGAGCAGCCAACTCTTGATTTTGGCTCAGGTCATGATCTCAGGGTTCTGGGATCGAGCCTTACATTGGACTCTGTGTTCAGCAGGAGTCTACTTTAGGATTCTCTTACTCCCTCTGCTCCTCCCCCTTCTCTCTCTCTCTAAAATAAATAAATAAATCTTTAAAAAAAAGTGGGCAAAAGACCTGAATAGACATTTTTCCAAAGAAGACATAAAAATGGCCAACAGGTACATGAAAAGGTGCTCAACATCACCCATCATCAGGGAAATGCAAACTAAAACCACAATAAGCTATCACCTCACACCTGTCAGAATGGTTATTATCAAAGGGACAAAAAATAATAAGTGTTGGTGAGAATGTAAAGAAAAGGGAACCCTCCCGCTCTTTTGATGGGAATGCAAACTGGTACAGCCACTGTGGAAGACAATATGGAGGTTCTTCAAAAAATTAAAAATAGAATTACCACATGACCCAGCAATTCCATTTTGGTGTATTTATCTGAAGAAAATGAAAACAATGAATTCAAAAAATTATGTGCATCCACCATGTCCATTGCAGAAACATTTACAATAACCAAGATGTGGAAACAGCCTAAGTGTCCATGATGGATAAATGGATAAAGGTGTGGGGTGTGTGTGTGTGTGTATGCACATGCGTGTGTGTATAAAATGATACACAATGAAATACTATGCAGCTATGGAAAGGAAAGAAGTGTTGCTATTTGTGACAATTCAGATTGACCTTGAGCTTATTATGCCAAGTGAAGTAAGTCAGACAGAGAAAGACAAATACTGTATGATCTCACTTATATGTGCAGTTTTATTTTCTTTCATTTAGGATTTATTTATTTATTAGAGAGTGGGAGAGAAAAGGAGGAGGGGAGGGGCAGAGGGAGAGAGAAAATCTCAGAGCAGACTCCCGCTGAGCACAGAGCCTGATGTAGGGCTTGCTGTCATGACACTGAGATCATGACCTGAGCTGAAACCAAGAGACTGACGCTTAACCAACTGAGCCACTCAGCAACCCCAGAAATACTGTTTTAGATCATCATAATTTAAATAACACACATGCCTAGCAGATTATCTTATACTGAATTTCTTTAAAGCATGTTGTATTTTTAAGGATATATTTAGAGTACTGTATTCCTTGCCCTTAGTTTCCACACATGGCCCACCCGACAATTTTCGGTCTGTAATGTATTTGGAGTAACAACACTTCACTTATTGAAAGGTGATGTCATCATGACTTAAAACTCATAGATCATGGTTCAAAAATAAGAAATGATTGAAAAGAGACTAAAAGGGGGAGGAGGTTAAGATGACGGAGGAGTAGGGGACCCCTTTTTCAGCCGGTCCCCTGAGTTGAGCTGGATAGGTACCAGACCAGCAGGAACATCCATGGAATCAGCCTGAGACACAGGAAGATACATCTGGATCTCTACAAATGAACATCTCCAGCGCTGAGTATCGAGGTACGAAGCAGGGAGACGTGAAACCGCGCACAGATATCGGAAGCTAAACAGAAGGGGGAGGGAGCAGCCGTGTCAGGGCGCCGGGAAGTGGTAGCCACCTGCACAGGGAAGCAGACGGACCGCGGACCCGCACACTTGAGACAGCAGACTGAGTCCGTGAGCCGGGAGCGTGCGCCAGACGGCTGGCGGCTGGCGGGCCACCTGCACCGGGGAGTGGGCGGACCTCGGACCCGCACTCTGGAAACAGCAGACTGAGTCTGTGAGCCGGGAGCGTGCGCCACCAAGCATCTCACGGAGCTCCGGAGCTCCGGTGTGCTCACTGGATCGAGGCTGAGACCGGGAGCTCCGGGAGCGTGCGCGGGGCGGCTGGCGGCAGGCAGCTGGAGGGCCACCTGCACAGGGGAGCAGGTGGACTCGCGGTCAGCACCCGCGAGACACCAGACTGAGATGGGGAGCTCCGGGAGCCCGCGCGGGGCGGCTGGCGACTGGCGGCTGGCGGGGTTGGAAACACAAAGGACAGAGACGCGCCAGCCCTGGAAGTGAGGGCTGGGACGCCGGGTGTGGGGCGCACAGCCCTGGGATGCTGCAGGGTTGAGGAGCACCAACAGAAACAGAGTTAAAGTGGCCAGAACATCAGTGGAGAACGATCCGCGATCCCTCTGTTCTGAGACAGAGGCTGAATTTCAGCCGCTGCTGCTCTCTCAGAAGAGGCATAGCAAACCGCCAGGGAAAGCCGCCAGAGAACAAAAGCCCGGAAATACCGGCTCACAGGGTGCCCATCCCCA